>NC_052479.1:8226429-8243170 GCF_009730915.1 Dioscorea cayenensis subsp. rotundata
AAGTAGCTCGGTGTTCGGCTCGATAAAAGGCTCGATTCGTGTTTAGCTCATATTGTAAACGAGCCAAGCTTGAACATCATTTTAAGCTCGATTAATAAACGAGCCAAGCTTGAGCAGCCAAAAGCTCGGCTCGTTTTGGCTCGCGAACACAACTCGTGACCAAGCTCATGAACAAGCTCGATTGTGAGCTCGTTTATATATATATATATATATATATTACATTATATATATGTATATGTATATGTATATTAAGGTGTATATGTGACTATGTCATTTTTGTCAATTTGAGTTACACATATAGGGCTATAAACTACTATTCGAAGGCTAAGCTCATTAAAAGCTCAGGTCAACTAGTTCATTAAGTTAAATGAGCTCATAAGATAAACGGGCCAAGCTTGAACACCACCAAACTCGGCTCATTAAATCTTGTGAAGAACTCGTTTATTGTATAATTAAAAGCTCGTTTATAGTATCATTTACAATTTTATTTGTAACAATCATTAATATAATCTAACTCAAATCGAGTTGTGTCACACTTGATAATGATTCATTAAATAAGTTTACTAAATAAAAAAATAAAATATAAAAAAAAAATAGTCAAGTCTTAATCAAGTTAGCTAGCTAAGTCTAAGCTTCGAATTTTCTTAACAAGTTGAGCTCGAGCATGAAGCTCAAAAGAAGCTCGATTAGAGCTTGAGCTCGGTTAAAAATAGTAACGAGCCAAGCTTGAACATAAAAAATGAAGCTCGAAGAAAGCTCGGCTCGAGTTCAAGCTCGATTAAATAGTAACGAGCCAAGCTTGAACAAGGCAAAGCTCGGCTCGGCTCGGCTCGTTTACAACCCTAATTGTGGAAGATCCATACTTAGTAATTTCTCAATCCCCCAAGAATGTATAAATCATGAAATTGAGCTATTGCTATATGGAAATCATGGTATTAAAATACACAATTGAATCACAATTAAAATAAACTCAAATATAAACTGACATCTAATCCTAGATACAAGATTGCATCCTATAGTTCATTAATGTTTGAATACCCTAGGAGCTCTAAGTTCTCATGAAAATCAATTGTGCAATACAATCATGAAAGATTTCAAATAACAATGAAAACATGACTAAGAAAACCCCCTTGTGCTCCGTGATTCTCCTTCCACTAAGTTGCCTCTATAGCGGTGTCTTCAATCCCAAAGGGAGATGACTGAATCCTAGTCCAAAGGCTACTTGAAATCTTCTAGAAATGCCACTCAAAACCTCCTCAAAACCCTAGAAAATAAAGTTGGTGAAAGTTTGCTCAAAGTTCTTCCGAAGATGCCTCCAAAACCCTAGTATTGACCTATTTATTATCTAGATATCAGGTGAGTACAAGGGTTGACATAGGGACATATGCTAGACTGTATATACCTCTGTGAATCCAATACTCTTGAGATCACTAGGAATACATGGCCCTGTCCCTTGAATACATGGGGCCATGTGGATTTCACATAGGGTTGTGTTGCAATCACACAGGGCTCCCATGTGACTATGTTACTGATGCGTACCGCAAGCGTATGGATCATTCAAGTAGTAAATAAATATAATTCCCACTAGGACTTTTTGCTAACTACCAATTCTTGCAATTAGGGTTATTTAGACAAATCGTTAGGCATATGAATTATGGAAATAATAACTAATGAAAACTAAAATTATCAAAATTAAGGCCACCAATGGTTAGATGATTAATTCAAATTTCAAGGGCTTGTAGGATAAAAGTTTACCGCAATGATAGATAAAAGACTTTGTATTGATTCTTCCTTGGTTAAGTTTAATTGCTTTGAAGGTGGAATACCCTAGGATACTCACTATTTTATTTCAGAATAGAGTGAGGTATCTAACTTAGAACGACTCCTACTTTCATAGTATTTGAATCTAATTAGATCCTTTAATTTCTATGGCACCCAGTAATCCTCAAGAAATTATAATATATGACTTCAAGTTCAGTTCTAGGGTTTCTAACACCTTAATTCACCTTTCTATTCTTCCTTTGGTGTAATACCCTGAACCTTTGGATACCTGTTGGAAAATATATTTAGGGTATTACTACAGTTGCAGTAAGATTTTTCTACAGAGTAATCTTGTTGAGAAACCCCAAGTGGAAAGAATAAGGACCTAAGTGTAAAAACTTTTTTTAAAAAGATTTTTGGGTTAAAGAATAAATGAAAAGGATGGACATGAAATGTTTATGGAAACCGAGGACTGAAAGGTAAGATGGAAGGGATTTTTTTAAAAATGTTGTGTTATAACCTGGGGACCGTTGGGATAATTTGAAAGGACCTTTTTGAGAATACTATTTCATAATTCAAGGGACCATTTGGGGAGTTTTTCAGGGACTGTTTGTGTAAGAAAATTATATTTTGGAGGGACTGAAAAGTGAATTTCGGCTGAAGATGTAATTTAGAGGAAAAAAATCTAGACGTTTTGATGAAATTGTTCATCTTCTTCTCCATCTTTGTACTTCTGATAACCCGAGAAGGAAAAATAAAATAAAAAAATGAAGAAATGAGGAGAAAAAAATGGGAGATTTGAGGTGGGGGATGGGAGATCGTGGGAGGGAGCTCATGGGAGGGATGGTTTTAGTTGGTAAGAGCTTTTCTTGGTGTATTTTTTTGATGAATGAGTGTATGTATGCATGTATATATGTGTATTTGATGGATATGATGAAGATAATGATGGATTTGAGTAGGAAAAAAACATGTTTAATGGTTATAGATGATTGTTGCTTCGATTTGTGTTGAAAAAAAATCATTGTATTTGTGATGAATCTAGCTTGAATGAAGGATGAGATTTTTCGGTTTTCTTGTAGCAATTCTTTGTAGCACGAGATTAGGGTTTAGTTTGAGTTAATTAAGTTGATGATGATGATGATTAAGATGTTAATGATGATGGTTAGATTGGAATTGGTTGAGTTAGCCAAAGTTGGTTTGGTTGGATCAAACCAAGTTAGAATTGATTTGATTGAGTTGGGTTTGGATGAGAATTGAAGTGTTTGGGTTTAATTGAATTAATGCAGTGCAGGGTTTGATCAAATCAAGTTGAGTGTGGTTGGACTTGAATGGTTTGGTTGAATTAAATTAGTTGAAGTTGATTTGGGTTTTGGTTTGGATGTTGGGCTAAGGGTTTTTGGGCTGAACCAAGTTGGTTCAATATATTTTGTATAAGAATTGAGTTGGTTCAAGGGCTGGTTGGTTTAATTAAACCTGGTTCGAGTGAAATTGAGTTTGGTTCGATGAATTTGAGCTTTGGTTCGATGGAATTGAGGATGGTTGGTTGGTCAGAATGGTACAGTCCCAAATTGAGTTGGCTTAAGTGCAATTGGAGACCAATTTGGTTATCTAGGTCGAGGTTTGAACCGATTGGAGTGAGTGGGCGATAGATAGTCTATTATTGTTCTTGTATTTTTCTTTTTTTGTTTAAATGTGGTATTTATTTTTTTATTATATTATTACATTAGGTGTTGTTCGGGTCTTGGGAGGGAGTTCAGGGTCTAGGGAAGGAACCCAAGGACACCGGAGTGAGTTGGTAGTGGCTATTATTTTTAAATAATTGATTAATTATTATTATTTTTGAAATAATTGTTTAATGGCTAGTATTTTTGGAAATAAATGTTTAAGTATTTCATTTTATCATGTTTGATTCCATATATAGTTGAAATATCATTATATTTGTTTTGCCGTTGATGTTCATGATAACTAGTATTGATACATTCGTTTTGTATAATTATACGTATTTGTGAATAGTAAAAAAATACATGTATATGTGATTTAATTATTCAATTCTTGTATTTATTTTTTTGATGGGTATATATGCTTTGATTTGGAGTGATTTGCGAAACCATGTGAGCGTATTAAAGATGTTTTATCGGCATTGTTAGTAGAATTGGTTTTCATTCTCGGTATAGGAATGGTATCGATGAATCCGGGCTTTCTTGGCATTATGCGTTGTTATACTTTTGACATTGGCTTTGTGGAAAATAATGGTTATTTTCAGTGATGTGAATACTTGTCACGGAAAAAGGATCACGTGTTATGATTTATCTAGGATGGTATTATTCTTTGTATTTACTTGATGGTTTTGATGGTGACGGGCTAAGGCCCGACTCTGCGATAGTGGGTCCCCCAGAGGGCCGACCTTTAGAGGTGGCGTGGTGGACACGGGTGTTGATTACTACGAGGGGCCGGTTCGGTGGGAGTGTAGAGCCACGATCTGGATATTCAGTCGGAGTGGCAGGGGTCGCGGCCAGGGTGAGCCAGATGGGTCAGCGTGAGGGCGTGAGTTCCTTGGCGGCTCCGAACCTAGCATGACCCGCGGCGAGGGTTTAGAGAGTTTTCTGAGACCATGTTATCTTTGGGTGAGTGTTGGGTATTGCTTTATTTTTGAATTTGAGATTTATGTTATATTTTTTTGAATTGTGATGAGACCGGACTCTCACAAAATTTGTGTTTTCGAGAAAATCAAATTGATGTTGATTTATGTTGAATTTATGTTTCAAGAGTTCTTTAAAGATTGTATTTTTGCTAGAATTACGGTATTTTTGGAAAAGTTGGAAAAAAATTATTTGAGAAGTTGGTATTTATATACTTTATATATCTTTGTATTTAAAGTATTTGAAATTATTAAGCCACTCTGAGCCAGTGAATGTCTTTGTAGTTGCGGGAGGCGGGACCCTAGATTGCACGATCGACTATAGAGCTAGTCGGGGTTGAGTCCAGGGACTGCGATGGGTCCCCCACTTTTCTTTATTTCTTGTCATTGGTGTTGTGATCTTGTAGCGGTTGTACCCATAAATTTGAGTTATTGTATTCATGATATTTATGTATTTGAACACTGTAGTTGGTGTAAAGTTGTAAATTTGTGATTTGTAGAGTGCGATTTTTGTTTTAAAAGCGAGGGTGTCGGGTTTCAGGTTAAAAGAGAATTTTTTTAAGCGATGGGTGCCACATTTACCTCGGTAGAAGGGGTGGGTGTGACATCTTTTTGGTATCGAGTTTGTAGGTTGAGATATCCCGGTTTGGTAGAGATCGCGGGTTGTGATCCGAGCCTAAGTTTAGAAGTCGTGTCTAGACTTAGAGGTTTAGTAGTGATTAGAGCGAGAAAGTTAAGGGCCCGATAGAAGTATTTAGAGTCTCGATCGGGTTAAAACCTAAGTTGCGTATTGGGATTGAGGGGTGATAGTAGGTTTTCGACATTTGAGACAAAAGAGGTGAGTAGTATCTTGTGATCGAGGATCATGGGTTGAGATATTTGTCGGAATTGTTTTTTTATCAAAATGAGTTGACTTGAAGATGCCAAAGAAAGTGTGTTTGGCATGTTGTTTGATTGATTGATATATAGTGATTTGCGAGTGTGATTATTTACTATTAAGCGTATTTGTAGCAAGAGAAAGCAGGGATCTTTGGAACAAATAAAGTGAAATTCGATGATATCGGATTGATGTATGCTAAGAAATTTCGAGGGACGAAATTTTTCTTAAGGGGAAGGATTGTAATACCACGAACCTTTGGATAATTCTTGGAAAAAAATATATTTAGGGTATTACTACGAGTTCGAGTAAGATTTTTTTCTACGAGTAATCTTGTTGAGAAACCCCAGTGGAAAGAATAAGGACCTAAGTGTAAAACTTTTTTTAAAAAGATTTTTGGGTTAAAGAATAAATGAAAAGGATGGACATGAAATGTTTATGGAAACCGAGGGACTGAAAGGTAAGATGGAAGGGATCTTTTTTTAAAAATGTTGTGTTATAACCTGGGGACCGTTGGGATAATTTGAAAGGACCTTTTTGAGAATACTATTTCATAATTCAGAGGATCATTTGGTGAGTTTTTCAGGGACTGTTTGTGTAAGAAAATATATTTTGGAGGGATTGAAAAGTGAATTTCGGCTGAAGATGTAATTTAGAGGAAAAAAATCTAGGGTTTGATGAAATTGTTCATCTTCTTCTCCATCTTTTGTGCTACTGATAACCCGAGAAGGAAAAATAAAATAAAAAAATGAAGAAATGAGGAGAAAAAAATGGGAGATTTGAGGGTGGGGGATGGGAGATCGTGGGAGGGAGCTCATGGGAGGGATGGTTTTAGTTGGTAAGAGCTTTTCTTGGTGTATTTTTTTGATGAATGAGTGTATGTATGCATGTATATATGTGTATTTGATGGATATGATGAAGATAATGATGGATTTGAGTAGGGAAAAAAACATGTTTAATGGTTATAGATGATTGTTGCTTCGATTTGTGTTGAAAAAAATCATTGTATTTGTGATGAATCTAGCTTGAATGAAGGATGAGATTTTTCGGTTTCTTGTAGCAATTCTTGTAGCACCGAGATTAGGGTTTAGTTTGAGTTAATTAAGTTGATGATGATGATGATTAAGATGTTAATGATGATGGTTAGATTGGAATTGGTTGAGTTAGCCAAGTTGGTTTGGTTGGATCAAACCAAGTTAGAATTGATTTGATTGAGTTGGGTTTGGATGAGAATTGAAGTGTTTGGGTTTAATTGAATTAATGCAGTGCAGGGTTTGATCAAATCAAGTTGAGTGTGGTTGGACTTGAATGGTTTGGTTGAATTAAATTAGTTGAAGTTGATTTGGGTTTGGTTTTGGATGTTGGGCTAAGGGTTTTTGGGCTGAACCAAGTTGGTTCAATATATTTTGTATAAAATTGAGTTGGTTCAAAGGCTGGTTGGTTTAATTAAACCTGGTTCAGTGAAATTGAGTTTGGTTCGATGAATTTGAGCTTTGGTTCGATGGAATTGAGGATGGTTGGAGAATGAGTCTAGTCAAATTGAATTGGCTTAAGTGTAATTGGAGACCAATTTGGTTATCTGAGTCGGGGTTTGAGCAGATTGGAGTGAGTGGGCGATAGATAGTCTATTATTGTTCTTGTATTTTTCTTTTTTTGTTTAAATGTGGTATTTATTTTTTTATTATATTATTACTATTAGGGTGTTATTCGGGGTCTTGGGAGGGAGTTCAGGGTCTAGGGAAGGAACCCAAGGACACCAGGTGAGTTGGTAGTGGCTATTATTTTTAAATAATTGATTAATTATTATTATTTTTGAAATAATTGTTTAATGGCTAGTATTTTTGGAAATAAATGTTTAAGTATTTCATTTTATCATGTTTGATTCCATATATAGTTGAAATATCACGTATATTTGTTTGCCATTGATGTTCATGATAACCGTATTGATACATTCGTTTTTGTATAATTATACGTATTTGTGAATAGTAAAAAAATACATGTATATGTGATTTAATTATTCAATTCTTGTATTTATTTTTTTGATGGGTATATATGCTTTGATTTGGAGTGATTTGCGAAACCATGTGAGCGTATTAAAAGATGTTTTATCGGCATTGTTAGTAGAATTGGTTTTCATTCATGGTATAGGAATGGTATAGATGAATCTGGGCTTTCTTGGCATTATGCGTTGTTATACTTTTGACGTTGGCTTTGTGGAAAATAATGGTTATTTTCAGTGATGTGAATACTTGTCTGGAAAAGGATCACGTGTTATGATTTATCTGAGATGGTATTATTCTTTGTATTTACTTGATGGTTTTGATGGTGACGGGCTGAGGCCCGACTCTGCGATAGTGGGTCCCCACGGGCCGACCTTTAGAGGTGGCGTGGTGGACACAGGGTGTTGATTACTACGAGGGGCCGGTTCGGGTGGGAGTGTAGAGCCACGGCTGGATATTCATCGAGTGGCCAGGGGTCGCGGCCGGTGAGCCAGATGGGTCAGCGTTAGGGGCGTGAGTTCCTTGGCGGCTCTGAACCTAGCCTGACCCACGGCGAGGGTTTAGAGAGTTTTCTGAGACCATGTTATCTTTGGGTGAGTGTTGGGTATTGCTTTATTTTTGAATTTGAGATTTATGTTATATTTTTTTGAATTGTGATGAGACGGACTCTCACTAAAATTTGTGTTCTGAGAAAATCAAATTGATGTTGATTTATGTTGAATTTATGTTTCAAGAGTTCTTTAAAAGATTGTATTTTGCTAGAATTACGGTATTTTTGGAAAAGTTGGAAAAAAAATTATTTGAGAAGTTGGTATTTATATACTTTATATATCTTGTATTTAAAGTATTTGAAATTATTAAGCCACTCTGAGCCAAGTGAATGTCTTTGTATGCTGGGGAGGCGAGGACCCTAGATTGCACTGATCGACTATAGAGCTAGTCGAGGGTTGAGTCCAGGACTGCGAGTGGGTCCCCCACTTTTCTTTATTTCTTGTCATTGGTGTTGTGATCTTGTAGCGGTTGTACCCATAAATTTGAGTTATTGTATTCATGATATTTATGTATTTGAACACTGTAGTTGGTGTAAAGTTGTAAAATTTGTGATTTGTAGAGTCGATTTTTGTTTTAAAAGCGAGGGTGTCGGGTTTCGAGTTAAAGAGAATTTTAACTGATGGGTGCCACATTTACCTCGGTAGAAGGGGTGGGTGTGACATTTGGTATCTAAAATCATGCAAATATGAGGGGCCCAACTCATTCACAAGCATTAAGTACCATAAAATTGAATCAAAGACAAGTAAATATTAATAAGAAAATAAAAGTCAATGCATCATCAATTATCTAAACATTACCCTAATCCTAATCCTAGAACAAAAGATCTACTCGCTCATGTTTGATTTATAAGCTAAAAAGTTCATTTCAATCATAGATCTAAACATGGAATAAATCAAAGAATAAGAAAGAAGAAACTCTTGATCCTCCACGCATGATATTATTGTAGATTGATGAATTTCTCCCCTGATTTCCGACTTCTTTCTCCTCTTTTATAGCTTTAGATGATCTCCAACCCTTAGAAAAATTGTTTCCTTGTTGTCGTAGCCAAAGATTCTTTAAAATTCTTTTTCTTAACTTTATGCAGCGGAGAGTTAAATTAGGGTTTCGATGACCGCAAAGATCCACGGCTATGTTAGCTACAACAGGCAGGTTGTGCTTCTTCTAGGGTTTTAGCCTTTTAAATTTCTGGACCATGATCCATGGGTGTGGTGGCTACCATAGGTCACCCGCTTTTCAAATAAAAGCCAAACTCCACTTACCTGCATGTAAACTGATGAAGAGTAGTAGCTTGAACTAAAAGAGTGAAACTAAACTATAAACATGGGGAAAGATGCATGATCAACTAAAAAATTAAACCTAAATCTAATAAAAAATTTATTATAATTTATTACTTATCAGTTATTTCCTTGAAGCAGAGTCTAAATTTTTTCCTAAGAGCCACATGGCCTATTCACAAGTGTGTTCCCCCTATTTAACTCTTTGGTTTCTATAAAATCAAGGGGATGTTAACACTCTTCAGTGCTTGGATTACACTGGGTGGATTGAGACCCCATGTATCTCTGAAACTCTTGTTTCTTGCTATTTTCCATCCTGATTTTCTTCTTTTTTTTCTTCTTTTGCCTCAAGCTCATAATCTGCAGCTTGCACACTCATAAGAGGTGAAAATAAGTACTAGTTGAGCTTAAATTTTCTAAAAAACACTTAGTGCATTGATTTGAAGTAGAAAAATATGCACAATCAAGTACTTATAAAAAATTAGACATGAACTAAGGGTTCTTCTTCTTAGTAATTAAATAAATATAGGTATGACCTCAGGAATTTGGTAGATAATAAGTAGAAAGGAAGTGGTTCACATCAACATAAATAGTTTCTTCAATATCATGCCAAAAGAATTTGAAAAAAATCTATTTTAAAACTGTAAAGGCATGAGATCTTACAAGGAAAAGGCATAATGGTATTGAAAATTTTAGCTTTTGTATAATAGTACTGAAAATTTCAACTCTTATGACCTTTCTACTGAGGAAATCCTTATCTCTAGTGGAAATCATGGGTAGGTTAGTAGGGAAGGTTTGATGAAGATCAATGAAGGAAAAATGAGTAGCCTTTGCCCATAAACTAAATAAATAGTTAATAAAAGCAAGTTCAAGCCCATCTATATCAATGTAATTGACACCACTAAGATCAATATAAAGAAAAATGGGGCGTCTATGTTATTTTACTATTATCGAAGAAGGCAGTATTAATATCTCCATTGTGAACAAACAAGAGTCTAGATCATTGAGCCCATTTCAAGCACTTATGTTTGAGAAGTGTATTGTAATTATTATACAAATTCCTAAAGTTAATACCAAGATCCGCCTCTTGGGTACTAATCAAAATCATCATTAACAAGATCATGATGTTCTAAAGTCTTGATCTTTTGTTCTACATTCCTAACTTATCTATCTAGAGAGGTCAAACCGTTTGACCTTCTATGAATGAGGTCCCTTTTGGTCCTAATTAAAAGGCGAGTAAAACCATGCAAGGATGAAGAATGGTGCTTGAATTTACAAGTATTTTTAATGATATGATGACACTCAATATAGTCAAGCCATAATTTTTCAAACCAAAAATATGACTTCTAGAAAGAGCCTGTTACATGCGAGTTAATAAAAGAGGGTATGATTTGAAGTAGCTCTAGGAAGATAGAAAACATGATTATAATAAAAGTGGATGTTCTAATTAGAATTAACAAAGGCACCTATCCAATCTAGTCCATCTTTTTCCGAGAACCGGTGCTACCATTACACAGGTCTAGACACATGATAATTCACATCAAAAAAAGTTTCTAACAATGAAGATGTTGAAAAGATTAGCTTTACAAAAGTAGTAAGCATAAGAATCTCTCTTATGATCAGCACTAGTGCAAATAGTATTAAAATCACCTATAATAAACCAAGGAATATTTAAAATAGAGATACAAGTTATTTTTTTCCACAATTTCCTCTACATGTCAATCATTTGTCTATTGTAAACAATGGACATAATAAAAGCGATAGGGTATTGTGAAGAAATTATTCGAGATAGAAGGGCATTATAGGATGATTCTATAGAGAGTAATCAAATAGAGGACTTTCACCAAAGCATCACGATAGCCTCATGACAACCCAATTGAAGGAATGTCTTTCCACTCCTATGATCACTTGTTGCAAAGTCTCATGATCCTTGTCTCATCTACTCTAGTTTCAACAAAGTACACTAGATAGGGTTTATTTTGTTGATGATGTCTAATATCTGATCGAGCGTTTCCAAATATGCAAGCCCTCTATAATCCCAACAAAGAATGTTGTGCACGAGTCTATGATTTAGGAGTAAAAAGGATTAAAGATAAGAATAATTCAAAGGAGTACCCCCTCACATATGAGATATAAGTAACCCATGAATTCATGTCCATTCTCCTTTTTGTGGAATTATCTTGTTGATCGGGTGCTCGTTCTTGCCATAGTACCTTTCAAATGGCTTCTTGGACTTAGTCTAGCATCATGGCATCATCCATTTCAATTGAATCATCATATTTTGATTATTCTTTAGAGTTTTGGATCCCTCATCAAATTCTATGTCTTCTCATTCTTGATTTGGTCACGTAGAATAAAGGGCCTTTGATACCATTTGAGCTAAGCTTTGTGTGCTAAAGAATAACTTTCCCGCTTGACGCCTAGAATTGGATGTCAAAGGATTTGGAGTCTTTGACAACTAGTCCAAGGTCTCTAGTCATTCAAAAATTTCCTTGCCTCTACAATGAGAGGTTGAGTTGTTTATATATATATTTAAATAAATAATTACTTAATTATTATAAATAAAATATATACATATATCAAATACATCTCTTAATTTAAATAAAAATCAAAATTTTAAATATGGTTATCTTAATCACATGCAACCAAAATAATAATAAAAATTAAGATAATATATGATTAAGATAAACAAATTTGATAATATTTGGCTATATTCTAGGATTACCTAAAGAGTACATGCGCCTCAGAGGCAATTTATAAACTTAATATAAGTCAATAGCTTTACATATCTTCAAAGCGATCTAAAATATTCAAATCCCAAGATCGACTAAGAGCCTGACGATCTCGACAATGTCTAAAATACATAAAATCTCAATATTAGCCAAGAGCACAGATCTCAAAATAATCTAAATTACACAAATCTCAAGATCGTCCAAGAGCATGATCTCAAAGTGATCTAAAATATTCAAATCTCAGATCAAGCAAGAGCTCGGATCTCAAAGGCGGTCTAAAAATAACGAGACCTTAAGATCGACCCAGAGCACGAAATCTTGACATCATCTAAAAATACATAAATCTCAAAAATTAGACAAGAGCCGGATCTCGAGGTGATTTAAATTACACAAATCTCAAGATCCTCGAAGAGCACAGATCTTGACGTGATCTAAAATATTCAAATCTCAAGATCATCTATGAGCACAGATCTTGACGTGGTGTAAAATATATAAATCTCAAGATTATCTAAGATCACATATCTCGAGGTGATCCAAAATATTGAAATCTCAAGATTAGCAAAGAGCATGAGATCTAAAAGGCGTGTAAAAATGACGTGGGGACATGTTTGACATGAGTCACCCCATGATCAACAAACCATATGAAGAAGAGGGTTAAATGATTATAAAAGGGGAGGCAGGAAAGGATTGGGAGGGGAGGAAGAAGGATCAAGAGGGAGAGGATTGATCGCTTTCCCCATAAGTGTGCTGGATACGCCAAGTAATACCTCATGCAAAGACACGAGGATCGTATTCCACGGGCTAAGGATCTCCTATTACTCCCTTCTCGAGCTATTATCTCAGCCTAAGATCTTAAGTGATGGATTTACTCTACTAATACAAATAAAACTAAACACAAGATTTTGCTAGCAAATTAGAAAGAACAAGCAATAAGCAAGCAAAGAGAATCAATGAAGTGCAAAAGGCCTATGGATGTGGATCCCTGAGGGGTTATCATGCAACATGGATGATGATTTAAAGATGCAAGGGGTAAATTGGACCATGAGATTCCAAGATTAGAACAACCCCACTTCGGCGTTGCAACCCTAATCCCATACTGAACATAGATAGGAATTTCTTCCAAATCTCACATTCCTACGATTGCACGTAGGTACAAGGAAATCTCGCTTAGGAATAAACCTACTCTTCTTCGGATTAAACCTACATGGAGGGGCTACCAAACACCGATTTCTAGGTGATGATACAAGTATCCCTTCTAATCCATTCATGACCTAATACATGCGAGCAAGTCACATCTACATGCATCATTCATAAAAGAGCTACGGAGTTTCTCCTTGGTGTAACACTTAGCATGAAAACAATGGATTAGATCTCAAAACATACCCAAGCATAGAATTAACAAGTAATCATCCAAAATACATGATAAAACCCCCCAGGTTCACCAACACCGGTGGCCTTTGAGGGGTCTAGTGTGTCATCATCTCATAACAAAGCATACAATCAAGCAAAACATGAAACAAAGACATGAGTATGACACTCCCTAGATGAAATGGTGAAGGATGAGGCAGAATATGCCAAATGAGCGCTTCCCATGCAAAGGAATGCTTCAGATGCGCTTCCTCTAGCATGCGGGTTCTCCTTCCTTCAAGTCGTGATCGATCCTCCCTTTTGAATGATGTTGCCTTCTTGCCTTGAGAGCCTTGGACCTTAGGCTTGAATGATCTTCTAGCTTTCTTGCCTTTCTCTCTCCTCCCAGTCGCCTAAGATCTCCCGAAAATGATCTCCCAAAAGTCGCGACAAGAAAGTCCTTTAATCGTACCCCTAAAAGTGAGTATATATATCCCCGAGGCATACGATGTCCATAGAGGTCGTATGGGGTGATAGCACTCGAGAGCCCTAGATTCGCGTTCCATACGTGGTGTGCATACGGCCTCCATACGGCCCCGTATCATCGGTAGTATGGAAATCTAGACGTAACACCAAATCAATCCATGCTAGTTTGCACGGCCCCCATGCACGGTAGTATGGGGAGTAGTATGAAAATTCTGCTTTCTTCTCTTTGCCAGAAATGATATCTTCTTGTGTTCTCCATGGTCGGCTATGCCCTTGCCAGCAAATAATAGACGATTGTTAAACGTGGCATCAAACCTCACAAAATACATGCAGTGCATAATACATATATATGAAAAACACCCATTTAGACACTATCAAACATCCTCATTTTCAAGCGTTGCTTGTCCCTCAAGCAAACAACTCATGAAAACAAAGAGATCGAGAAGTGGCTAAATGCAATACCTCTCGCTCAAGCAAATATAAGATCCAAAAAGAAGGATACGAACATAGATGTTGAGTTATAGTCATTAAGCATAATAAAAATACTGGCACCCCACTCCCTAATATGTATGTGCGCAGTAAGTGAATCCTTTATCTCATTTGCCCTGATCTGGTCTAGCTCAAGGACTTCAATCAAGATGTACTCTAGATGCTAATCACTCCACATACAAAGAATACTAAGTCTTAAACCACTGTGCTACTTCCAATGGCCAAGTACAGATCCTTCTAATTCTATAGCTACTGAAACCAAATCCTTTTTCTTTTCAAAACCTTTGAGCAGGTGCTCAAAAGATCACTAGGGTTTTTATTTTCTACTCCAATATTCAACATCGTGTCCTGATCCGACTAGCGTGACGCGCATCAAAATCATTTTAAAATCTTTCTAGAGGATTACTGCTACTGTCTTTCGGTTAGGCACTAAGAGCCACCCAACTCACTGGACATAGCTCACGGTCTGTAGGCGCATTCGTGCTTCATTAGCGGAGGAATAGTCGACATAGACTCATGTCTTTGTCACTTCACCTCACCCAGATCACATCTTTAGAGTACACTACATGCCACAAAACTTCGGATTAGCTCAACAAGACTTAGAAGTTCTTAAGAAAACATTGAGAGGATAGAACTTGGTGTTCTAAGGCCAGAGCACTCAAAGTAGTGTGTTGCCATTCCGAGAGTTAGAGTAGTCACATTGGCTATCTCGCGTGGCATCGACACATTCGAGTGCTAGAACGACAATACTATGGGGTAGAAACGAGGATCCAATAAAGCACATAAAACAAGTAACTGGCACCATGCATCATTAGTCACAAGCAAAAGATCACAAGAATGAAAAACCACAAACACACAATAAACAATGTTCCTAAAACATGAAAAATGCACCCATCCCCACACTTAGGTGTTGTACATTTGCCCTCAATGTACACTAATCATGAAACGACATGTAAGAATGCACAAATGCAATAATAGAGGAGGGTGAAAAACAAAACTTCCCTGGGCTTTTATCTTGTGTTGCCCGTGAGGTCGGACAAGACCAAAAGGTGTGGTGAGCATATACGCCTTTGTCCGAGCCTCCATTAAAACAGGAAGAAAGCTCACCAAATTCCCTCGATGCATGCGAGGCATAAAGGGGGCATCATCATTCCCATAAAGATTTTTAAAAATATAACACAAGGAAAAGAAAACTACGGAGATAGTCAACCAACAAACACACAAGAATAAAAATGACATAGAGTTCGAGCAACACAAAGTCGGTGAGGGTGAGACACCAGCCGCCAACTCAGCAAAATACAACAAAAATACAAAACAGAAACAAACTAGTAAATGCTGGGTGTCCATGCTCATCCTTGTCCTTAGAATTAAGTCTCATCACAACAAAAATAACATCTTGTTCCATGTGGTCACCCGCGTGGTGTAAATATCACTCCATGGTTTTCTTGTTAATTTCTTCATCCCCAAAATTCCACACAAACCATGAAAAACTCAATCAAGCAAAGAGGAATCCAATATGATTCAAAATGTAGTGTAAGAGATGAAGAAACAATAAAAATTATGATGTAGTAGGTCCATCTGACGCGCATGCCGTAGTGGTTATTGTTCGGCTTCGACAGTAACCTCTCCCAAAAACATGAAAAGTCGATACATAAATTCAAGGGAGACTTCATATCCACACACAATCCAAAGAGTCGGTTTTGCTCAAATACTCCATGGTAGTGTGATCGGTAGCATTGTCATGACGCAAAGGGTCGGACGGTCTCTTTTCATCGTGTGTTAACTATCATTCCTGTTGTTGCATTCAAAGCGTGTGTGCGCGGTTGATAACTCATCTCCTTTATGTATGACGATCCATTCTCTCTCTACTGCGGCAAGTCACTTTCATCATGCACGTAATGGAAAAGTTGAAAAGAGTAGCGCGCCGATGGGCAGCCTGAGAGCACGAGCTTGATGGTCGCGAAAAGATGCTGAGGCCATCGAGAGTTGGACGCTAATAAGCCCATCATCATCGACTCACATTATCGTAACATGCTCCTCGTGAGGATTTCAACTTTGAGCGTCGATGGTGATGGTGCCTTCGAGGCTATTAGGGACTTTTGTTAATTCTAGCTACATTAAACACTCACGATGAAGGCCAATTGGGTTGTAGCAAAATGCGAGAAGTTTGGCAATCATGGGTTGGTGAAGCCTAAAGAGATCTATCGCAGGAGCTAGCGACATTCTTTGTAAATGTTTGATGGGATGGATGATGGTGAACTTGTGGAAAAAGTTGAGTTGTTGGATAGTCTGTGCGATTGAATCACGATAGAATGAAAGCATAAAGAGGAAGAAAGTGGGAAAGGAGATAAAGAGACGATATCAAATGCATTTGGGAGATGGAAGTTGTTAAGCGAGGTTTATGATGGTGATGGAGGGTGGAGGCAAAAGGATATACATATGGAGAAAGTTAGCATATCCTTTGGTGGCCATTATCTAATCCGCGGATGCTTGATTAGCACTATTTTCAAATACACTGCTCGTCTTCTTTGGGAGGAAATAGAATTTGGTAAAACATCTTTCCTTAGACATAGCAATACGTAACC
>NC_052479.1:8244170-8252348 GCF_009730915.1 Dioscorea cayenensis subsp. rotundata
GCTAAGGCACAAAGAATTTAAAAAATTAAGAGGCAAAGGCAGTGGCAGTGTGTTGCAGTGTGCTTGAAAGTGGGTCTGATG
The DNA here is from genome assembly GCF_009730915.1 of Dioscorea cayenensis subsp. rotundata. Lineage (NCBI taxonomy): Eukaryota > Viridiplantae > Streptophyta > Magnoliopsida > Dioscoreales > Dioscoreaceae > Dioscorea > Dioscorea cayenensis. The sequence goes on from NC_052479.1 coordinate 8,244,252, forward strand.
TGTTTGATCGGGTCGTGAAGTCAAGAGAAGCTATCTGTGAAGAAGAAAAGGAATGGTTGACTTGTCAACAATCCAATGGGATTGGTTTTTCTCCACTCAGCATTAATGCTTTCACCTCACATTAAAGTTGAAGAGGATTCTCCCGCCTCCACTGCAACCAATGAGCGTTCAGCCTTTTTTGATTACCTTTATAGTACTAGGTTTTTATTAATGTTGTTTGCATTGGAACTAGTATGTTATGATGAGAAACTTTTTGAAAAACCTTTTAATAGATTTTGCTCTGGCCCAATGAAAAAGTGTGGGCAAAGTATTCTCTGAAACACACTCCACCACAGTGAGAAAAATTCGTTTCAAAGCTGGTTACTGGACTCGTATCCTTTTGGGTACCAAACTTTGATGAGCCGATCCCGAGCAAAGGTGGTATCGGAGTTGGTTCTTGTGTCAAACATCCATGGCATCCAGCAGCAATCCACCAGGAGGCATTTCAGGACCAGTTGTTCCCACCTTTGATGGAGAAGACTATGATCTTTGGTGTCTTATGATGAAGACCCTCTTTAGATCTCAAGATCTATGGGAGCTAGTGGAGAAAGGCTTTTCAGAGAAAGAAGAAGAAGTCAAGGTGAGAGAGAATAGGAAGAAGGATGCCAAGGCGCTGTTCTTCATACAGCAAGCCCTCTCTCGGCCCATCCTTGCACGGATTGCTTCGGCCAACACAGCTAATAAGGCCTGGATCATCTTGAAAAAGGTTGTTCAAGGAAATCCAAAGGTGGTGGCTGTTAAACTTCAAACACTGAGACAGGACTTTGAAAATCTCAGGATAAAAGGAAATGAAGGAGTTCAAAGCTATATTACAAGGGTTCAAGAGGTGGCCAACCAGATGAAGAGTCTGGGAGACACAATCTCGGAAGCTATGGTCGTTGGTAAGCTACTGAGAAGTCTTGGATCAAAATTCAATCATGTTGTCACAGCTATCGAAGAGTCAAAGGACCTAACAAAGCTCACAATCGAAGACATGAGTGGTTATCTGCTTGCACATGAAGCGGTGCTTTGAGACAAGGCGATGACTCGATCGAGAAGGAAGAAAAAGCTTTTCATATCAAGAGTGAAGGATATGGAGGCAAAGATAAAGAGAAGTTCGTCTCTAGAGGTCGAGGAAGAGGTTGTTCTCGAGGGAGATTCAGAGGTCGAGGGAGAGGGCGATCTAGTGAGAATCGACAACAACAATCAAGTGAACAAAGGAGTTACAAAGGAAACATCCAATGCCATATATGCAAGAAATTCGGCCACATGAAGATGGATTCTTTGGTATAGAGACAAGAACACGTAAAAAGGAAGCTACTATGGTTGCTTGAAGAAAAGGAGACAAGCAATCTATTCATGGTCAGTGGGTGAAGAAGGAGAAAAAGATTACAACGGTGTGGGCTGGCTGGACGATGGATGTTTCCAACCACATGACCCGGCATGAGGGAGCTATTCTCCAATCTTGATGAGACCCGGAAGATTAATGTAAAATCTGGGAGATAACAAGGAGATGATGGTTCAAGGGAAAGGAACGGTGTCACTCAGTCGTCTCGGGAAGGAAGAACCGAGGGCTATTGCATAGTGTGCAGTACATTCCCGGGTTGGCACACAACCTTCTGAGCGTTGGCCAACTTGTAAACACTGGATACTCAATAACCTTTGCAAGGAATGGATGTGTGATTCGAAGTGATAAAACCGGTGAGGTAATGGCAAAGATTATCAGAACAAGGAATAACATGTATCCTCTCAATGTCTCAGATGTGGGACATGCAAATGTTGCAATGAATGTGAAGGAAACAACCAGGCTATGGCATCTCAGGCTTGGGCATCTGAATTTTGATGCATTAAGGTATATGAAGAGCAGTGAAATGGTGTTGGGGCTTGGCAACATTGGAAAGGTGAATCAATGTGAAACTTGTGCTATGGAGAAGCAAGTTAGGAAACCTTTCCAATCAAAGTCTACTGGAAATGCTCGTGCTCCCTTACATTTGATTCACTTGAACATCCGTGGACCTATGCGAACAAGTTCTCTAGGCGGGAGCAAGTATTACTAGCTGTTTGTTGATGACCACACCGGGATGTCTCTGGATCTATTGCTTGAAACAAAAGTCCGAAGCATTGCAAACCTTCATAACATTCAAACGAATGGTGGAAACACAATCTGGCTTGAAGATCAAGGTGTTGCGCACGGACAGAGGAGGCGAATTCACTGGAAATGACTTCAATTCTTTCTGCAAGGAGAGCGAGATCATTAAACAGCTCACTGCTCCATACTCACCACAACAGAATGGTGTCTCGGAGAGGAAGAACAGGACCATCATGAACATGGCAGAGCCACGATGAAGGGAGAGAAGGTTGCCAAATCGCTTACGGGAGAGGCGATGAAATGCAGTTGTGTATCTCATCAACTTATCACCTACCAGTGCTCTGAGGAATGTGACTCCATATGAGGCCTGGTATAATCGAAAGCCCAAGGTGAGTCATCTCAAGGTTTTTGGGTGTATAGCTTATTCTTTAATTCCTTCAAACAAACTGCAAAAGTTAGACACAAAATCTGAAAGATGTGTGTTCATTGGATATTGCCTGAACTCTAAGGCATATCGGTTGTATAATCCTATTACATCTAAGGTTATTGTAAGTAGAGATGTAATATTTAATGAAGTTGCAGGTTGGGACTGGAGTTCCAATACAAAAACTGAGAATTCCCCACTGATTCTCTATGAAGACTCAGCAACAGACACATGTTGCTCAGGTGAAGATGTTTGTTCAAGTCCCAGTTCCTCTCCAACAATTCAAACCAGTGAAGTTGATACAGTTAACACTGAAGGAGAGACAGGAGGAAACATTGATCATGATTGTGATCAAGTTGGGGAATCACCAGTGAGAAAGGTGAGGTTGCTGAGTGACATTTATGAGAGCTGCACATTTGCTCTAAATGTCTGTGATCCAACTACATACGAAGAGGCAGTAAAGACTGAGGTGTGGAGAGAAGCAATGAAGGAGGAAATGGATGCAATTGAAAGAAATGGCACCTGGAAATTAACTGAGCTTCCTCACAACAAGAAGGTGGTACAATTGAAGTGGGTATACAAGACCAAGTACCTCTCGGGATGGGAGAGTCCAAAGGCACGAGGCTCGGCTTGGTTGCCAAGGGTTACACTCAACAAGCAGGGATTGATTTCCAAGAGATCTATGCACCAGTAGCTAGGATGGAGACCGTGCGTCTTCTCCTTCTGCCGTGGCACTCAACGGAGGTGGCGGTTTATCGAGTTTGATATCAAGTCGGCATTTCTGAGCGGGAGAAATACTTGAGGAAGTGTATCGTCGAGCAGGCCGATAGGGCTATGAGAAGGAAGGAGAAGAAAACAAGGTGCTTAAGTTAAGGAAAAGCATCAGATGAGTGCAGAAACAAGCTCCTGGAGCTTGGTATTCGAAAAATTGATGGGTATCTTCGAGTAGAGGATTCATTAGAAGTGCAAAATGAACATACTCTATATAAAAAGAAGTGATGAAGATGGCAATCTGCTGTTAGTGAGCATCTATGTGGATGATATTATCTATTTGAGTTCATCTCAAGCAATGGTGGAGAGTTTTAAGAATGAAATGAAGGAGTGTTTTTGAGATGACGGATCCGATTGTTAAATTACTTCCTAGGATTGGAAGTGAAACAAAAAGCAAAGGTGAAATCTCTATCTCACAAAGGAGATATGCGGAAGAAAGCGCTGAAACTATTTTCGAGATGCGACGACTGCAATTCAGTTTGCATACCCATGAAAACCAGTGAGAAGCTCCAGTGCAGTGATGATTCAGGAGATGCAGATCCAAAGGTTTATAGAAGCTTGATTGGAAGGCTGTTGTATCTAACACACACTCGCCCGGACATCGCCTTCACTGTGAACTTACTCTCCCGGTTTGTTAGCAAACCCAGCAAGACTCATCTCGGGGCAGCAAAACATCTGCTAAGATACATAGCAGGGACAATCAAGCTTGGAATAAAATACACCAAAGTTGAAGAGTGGAAGCTAAGGGGTTACAGTGATAGTGATTAGGGAGGCTCGATAGATGACAGACGCAGCACTTCGGGAATGATTTTTGATCTTGGTTCAGGAGCCATTTCATGGAGCTCCAAGAAGCAAGAGGTGACAGCCTTGAGCACAACCGAAGCTGAGTATGTTGCTGCTGCTGCTGCAACCTGTCAAGGAATCTGGCTAGGAAGAATGCTGGAGGATTGTGGAATGAAGAACGAGAAAGCTATTGAAATTTGGTGTGATAACAAGTCAGCCATTGAAATTGCAAAGAATCCGGCACATCATGGGAGAACGAAGCATATCGACATTCGTTTCCATTTTATTCGGGGGTTAGTTGCCGATGGTTTAATTGTCTTAAGTTATTGCAAAACTGAGGATCAGAAGGCCGATATATTCACAAAACCTCTACCAGTGAAGAAGCATAATCATCTGAGAATTCAGCTGGGAATTGAGGATGTTTTAAGCAAGGAAGGGTGTTGCAGTGTGCTTGAAAGTGGGTCTGATGTGTTTGGTCGGGTCGGCGAGGTCAAGGGAAACGCTGTGAAGAAGAAAAGGAATGGTTGACTTGTCAACAATCCAATGGGATTGGTTTTTCTCCACTCAGCATTAATGCTTTCACCTCACATTAAAGTTGAAGAGGATTCTCCCGCCTCCACTGCAACCAATGAGCGTCGACCTTTTTTTGATTACCTTTATAGTACTAGGTTTTTATTAATGTTGTTTGCATTGGAACTAGTATGTTATGATGAGAAACTTTTTGAAAAAACTTTTAATAAATTTTGCTCTGGCCCAATGAAAAAGTGTGGGCAAAGTATTCTCTGAAACACACTCCACCACAGTAAGAAAAATTCGTTTCAAACTGGTTACTGAAACTGTATCCTTTTGGGTACCAAACTTTGACAGGCCGATCCTGAACACAGTGCTCCAACCTCAGAGATGATGCAAAATGGATATAAGTGAGTGTTTACTTTTCAAATGAACATGTTAAGTGATTTGAATCATTTAAGAAGCGTGCAACACTTCGTAGTTGATTTGTCAAGCTAAAATAAACATCAAGTTCTATATTTTTTTTCTTTTCAATTCATTTTATTTATGGTACTGCAGACAGCTTTCATGAAAAAACTTACCAGCTCATGGAATAATTTGAGAAAAATAATCTTAGAACAACAAATACAACTGGAACAATAACTGCAAGAAGAACGCCAATAACATGGAATAGCAATCATGTAAAATCACCATATAAAATAATTAGCTCACATAAGAATATCCAATAGCTTATATGGATAATAGAGGACCAATCAGTTGATTCTATAGAAAGTACAACAAAGGACTATCATCTGGAACATCAATAACACTATGCAAAGATACTAAGCAGCTCAAGGTGAGAAAGGAAGAATCAAATTGTAGGTTTCCAAATGCTGGAGTGAAGCCTAACAAAAAACTCATTTCATAGGGAATGGGGAAAAAAATATAAATACATAAAGCGAAATAAAGACAATTATGGCACTAATCCATGACGAAATTTTTTTACTCTGATTTGGAATGCCAAATTAACACTAAAACATAGAAAGCTCGTTATTAGAGTCTGTGATTTAATTAAATTCCAAGAAAAAAACTATTAAATACAACATGCAACATCAAAATCAATAACCAAATTTTTACCTTTCAAAGCATGTCATAGAATATTGCAATGTAGTGGTGCAGCAGAACTTTAGGAAGACACGTAATTAGTGGCATAAGAAAGAAAAATGAGTACTCGGCAAAAGTGTGGAGGACCAACATCCATAGCTAAAATCAACTAGCTAACAGTTCCATGTCAATTAAATTAGTGTAAGACTATAAGATTTGCCTTTATTCAAAGATGACTATCATATTTGTACATTATAGAGTTCAACAAAATTGCAATGGAATAAAGAACCATAAAAAATAAAAATAAAAATAAAAAAAGGACTTGAAGTTAAGACAGAACATATATAAGCTTTGAGTAGAAGATTAAAACATGCAGATTAGATTTGGTAGTTATTTTCTAAAAAATTATAATATAGCCGCTAGCAACCGGAAATGGAAGTTTCCAAATGAAGCCCTAGTAGAAGATTAAGATAATGCTAATTTGCCTGCTAGTTAAATTTAACAAAGTACTTGGAAAGTTTCAATAAAATAATTGATGAAAATCCATTTGATGTTATAAATTTTATGGAATAATAGATGAAATTCTATTAGATGTTATAAAGTTTATGGAATGCTATTAAAAAAAGGAATTAGTTCACTCTTGAAACTTGAAACTATCTGATTGCTAAGCTACTTGTCATATGGCCTTTTCCTTGGACTACATGACCAAAATATAAATATTTAATCACAAACTAACTATTTGCTTAATCCGCATTTGCTTGACCTGCCATTTTTTCAGTCTCATAATGAAAGAAAAGCAATAGAGCATACACTTCAATCAATTGCTTCATACCAGGACCACCACTTCCAGATGCTTCAATGTTGATAAAAGCTCCAGTCGTATCCCGCCATTTGTTTGTCTTCATAAATCCATGAGATCCCTGGCAATATCAATTAACAGTAAGAATAATTATATTAATGTCCATATCAAATGTATCGAAAACTACCTAACAAGTACAATATGAAGCATCAAGAGGGAGAAGAGTATGCTCATCAATTATAATCAAATAAGTCACAAACATGGTAAAATCAAAGCCTGGGAAACTATTAAACCCTAGCATGTGTTTATTGTGTGGGTTTATATGTGTACAAAAAAAAAGTAACATCAATTTGCCTAACCACAATAGAGAACATACCATGCCCTTACAGTTATGTGCGCGAAGGAAAGTTTTGCAGCCTGGAAAATAGAAAATCACACTGAATGACAATTCATGACCTTTTCCTTCAACAAAAAAATATTATATAAATGTCTAAAGTAACCTATGAAAGTAATATATCAATATATATAACAAATCGAATAAATTGATGCAAATAAATAAATAAGCTTATATTGTGAGAGATTGCAATGTTTAAAAATATATATATATGGATATAGCCTTCACAAAAACAAAATCCTTCCTTGAACAATCAATGTAATTGCTTGCAAATAAATTGATGAAACTATTACTAAAAAGCTACTAATTTAACAAATTGATGCAAAAAATTAACTTCTTGAGGAAATTATAGTATACTTACAACAATTTGTGTAGCACGGTCACCCTCGAGAGTGGCATCCTTCTTCCCATGAGTGCGGATGAAACATTCTTTCGGTGTCGGTTCCCTACCCAATTCTTCAATCTGAACAAATAGCATAATAAAAAATTTAAAGAGTTAAATAAATCATAAATAATAATAATAATTACATAGAATATGGACATTACAAGCCTAAGGCGGTGTACAGCAGTGCTGACAGATCCACCACGATAGATTACAATCGAAGAAGTTCCATTTACTGCCCTGTTCTTTTTGTTTTGCTCACTTATTTTCTTGAACTCTTCCAACCAACAATATTTTTGCAAACTCTCCCAAACCGAAGGGGTCATCCACTCAACTGGAGCCTTGTAAAGCGTGCGAGCAAGGTACAAATGTTTTTTCAACCACTCACTCGCCTCATGGTTGAAATGACATAATATCATAAACTCATGCTGCGACTCCCATGTGTAAATACCGTAAAGAAAGAAAGATTAACTATGTTAATATTCTTTTAATAGTAAAAAATATATTTAATTAAATGATATTAATACATTAATTTAATTAAATGATATTTACCCTAAAAGCTGTGAGTATTCTCTATCGCACATCTCTAGGCACTTTTCCCCATCCGTTCCATGGTTCTTTGTAGTGGCCTTGGACCAAATCATGTATTGCTTTTTTAACTTCGTAATCTCTGAAAAAACAAGTCAAATTAATAAACATTTAATCATAAAATTTAGGAACTTTTCTTGAGGAATTTATATATACAAAATAAAATTTTTAAAAAATAAAAATTTACTTACATAACTACATCGTCAGGGAGTAATAAACCAAGGGGGTCTAGTGCTATTAGATTCATTGGATTGAT
>NC_052479.1:8253348-8293718 GCF_009730915.1 Dioscorea cayenensis subsp. rotundata
ATGTCTTTGGATTTCCATGACTCATTAAATCTCAATTAGGGAGGCATAATATTAGTCTTGCACTTGAAACAATAGTTCTAGGGTAAGCATTGTCCGAGTACCCCACTTTATCATTGATTTACCTCTTCTGATTACTCTTGTCTACTCTCTTTTCTATTATTTTTATTTTCATTAATAGTTTGAATCACAATCACCAATTGCTTTCCACTTTAGCTATGTAGCAATACTTCTTGTTTCTAGACATCTATTCCATCTGGTTTCGACTACCCACCCTTTGGGTACTTTATTACTTCGATAACCCGTGCATTTGTGGTATACACACGCAAGGGGTGTGTCACATAGTTTAATGTATCTCTACATACTTTAAGAAGTGAAAATACCAAAGAATGTATTTTTTTGATGTTTTTAAACTTACATGATTAATAATTGTATTCTTCATCAATCTTTCCATGTCGGCATGCTATCTCAAAATGGTATAATGTAAAAAATAATTGATATATGGTCAAATGCAATTTCAAATTCTACAAGCTATTTTTGAATTTATTGCATGCCATTATTTTGTCTTCATGGTGAGGTCTCTTATAGCATTGTCATTCATGTATAAAGCTTGTTTCTATTAAGATTGATATATTTGGTCGTACATGTTTCTTCCATGATGTTTGTTCTCGCTTTACCAATTTAGACCGCTAATTTAGTTAAATGTTTCATCCTGGGTTACTCTCATTTACAAAAGGGGTATAATATTATTGTCCTAATCTTAACAAATACTTTGTGTTAATTGAGGTCATATTTAAGGAACATCTTCATTTCATTATTGCTTCTTCTACTACTTCTATCAATCAAGGGAAAAATGATGATTTGTTAGTATATCTACTCACCTACTAGTCATCCAATGTTGCTTCTGCATCTCCTGATCCGACACCACTCCCGCCTTCACATATTCACAATGTCTATTCTAGACAACCAGATCTTTCTAATTTATGTCTGCCACTAATTCCTTTTTCAACATCAGATCCTACAGCAATGATTTTGATCTTCCATCGCTTTCCATAAAGGTAAATGTTAATGCACTTATCCTATTACATCTTTTGTTTCATATAATGTTCCTATCCTCTTTGTGTTCTTTTATTGCTTCTCTTGATGCAATATTATTTCTAAAACTATTTATGAAGCATTGTCTCATCCTGACTAGAAGTGATAGAAGAGATGAATGATTAGATGCTAGTTATACTTAAGATTCAGTGATTTTACCTGTAGAGAAAAAGGTAACATGATGTAAGTTTGCATTAGTAGTTAAAATCAATCCTCATAAATTTGGCTAGACTCAAAGCCTGCCTTGTTGATAAAGACTATCCTCAGCCTATGGTATGTATTACTCTAATAATTTCTCCCTGGTGGCTAAATTTACATCAATTTTTTTTATTTGTTTCTCTATTAGCTACATGATTGGGCCTTGTATTAGCTACGTATGAAAAATGCCTTCTTAAGTAGAGATTCACATGGGGAGGTTTATATGGATCAACCATCTAGGTTTACTAATCAAGGGGAGCATGAGAAAGTTTATCATCTTCGTAAATGTCTATATGGTTTTAAATAAAGTCCTCATGCTTAATTTGCCAAATTTACTCAATCAATTAAAAAGTTTAGAATCACAAATCATAACTCTAACCAGGTAGCCTTCTATAAACATTATGTTTATATCTGCCATTATGCTATTTGTTATGTATGTAGTGTTAAACTATGGAGCTCAATCAAGGATGGTGATCACATGGGCTGCTAAATTATCATAAGGTGTGCTAAACCATCACAAGAGCTGTTAAGCTATCAAATAGCCTTAATTTTTTTTACTTACAACCATTAAACATGACTTTGTAGAGCATGGTTGGTGAAGTTTTTTGCCTATACAAAGAGGTTCTTCAGATATTAACTGTACAAAAAATTTCATAAGAGTTTTTGTGAGCAAGCAAAGAGAGAATGAGTGTGATTAACATAGTTATTGAGTGAAAAGTTATTAGAGTCCTTTGATGGTCCTTGAAGATGTAACAAACTAAAGAGACTATGCGAGGTGTAATTTTGTACTTTTGTACTATTCTTCATAAAAAATAATGGGCTATAATTGGAAATAAGACATAGCCAATTTGAGGGTGAACCTCTATAAATTTTGGTGCTTTGTTTTCTTTACTTTACATCTACCCTTGGGGACAAAACTAGAAAAACCAAAGAAAGAAGAATGGAAGCTTCCTGACAGAAAAGTGCCCGGAGTTATTTGTTTAACTCTTACAAAGAATGTTGATTTTAATGTGACAAAAGAGACAATTACCACAGGCATGATGAAGGTCATGTCTAACATGTTTGAAAAGCTTGTTGCTAACAACAAAATACATCTTGTCAAGAAACCTTTCAACTTGAAGATGATAGAAGGTGCAGCTAATGTTGAACACTTAAACTATTTCAATACTATAGTTAATATATTGATATCATTAGAGATTTAGTTTGATGATGGGATCATACTTTTACATTGTCAGCATCTTTACCTAATAGTTAGGAACCAATGAAAGTAACTATTTCTAACTCTCTAGGTAGTGTTATGTTGAAATTTATAGAAATTAGAGATACAATTCTTGCAGAAAAAATTAATAGGAAAGACTCATGGAAGGCCTCTACATCTAGTTCTACTTTGAATACTAATAAAGGTAGAAGCCTTAATAGGAACAACAACTGAAGTAATAAAGGGAAGTCAAAGAGCAACAAAAGTCTAGAAATAGTAGACTTTAGTGTTGGAAATATGGTAAGATAGGGCATCTGAAGAGAAACTGTAAAGTCCCGAAAAAGAATAATGGGAAAAATCAAGATATTGTCAATGCTACAACTGAAGAGATAAAAAAATTCTTTACTACTTGTTGTTAATTATACTAGTGATTCTTAGGCAATTGACTCAGAGGCTTCCTTCCACACTACTACATATTGGAATATTATAAAAAATTATATCACATGAAAACATGGAATGGGTTTACCTTGTTGACTGAGAACTATTAGATATCATTGGTATAGGTGACATTAGCCTAAAGATGGCAAATAACATGCGCAACATGGAAGATTCACAAGGTAAGACATGTTACTAAACTAATGAGAAATTTGTTTTCCATTGGACAGTTAGATGATGAGGGATATGTAGTGTCCTTCAGTTATAGTATGTGGAAAGTTATCAAATGTCTCATGCTAATTGCTTATAAAACCAAAGCTTGTTCCCTATATGCTAATTCTAGTTACAAGAACATGGCTATAGTTGCTAATGTTGCAAGTAAAACAAAACTATGACATAACAAACTAGGACATATGAGGGAAAATGGAATTAAAATCTTACACTCTAATGAAAATTTAATTAGATTGAAAACTGTTGAACACAAATTGTGTGAAAAATATATCTATGGGAAACAAAACAAGGACTGATATTAAAAGGAAGAGGTCAAGCCAAAGTCTACCATGTTAGAATTGGTGCATATAGATGTATTGGGGCCTTTTATAGTTGCTTCTCTTATAAGCTCTAACTACTACGTAACCTTCATTGATGACTCAAGCAGAAAGGTTTGAATCTAATTTTGTAAACATAAGTTTGAAGTTTTTCCTATTTTCAAGAATTGGAAGGCTTTGGTTAAGAATGGGACTAGCTTAGATGTAAGGAATTTGGGATTAGATACAAGTGGGACATACATAGATTGGGAGTTTAATCAGTATTATGCTGATAATGGTATAGTGATGGTCAAGCCTCTTGTATGAAATCATAGCAAAATGGTGTTGCAAAAAGGATGAACAGAACATTGAATGAATGTTGCAGGAGCATGAGATTACATGTATAGTAGCCTAATATGCTTTAGGCAGAGGAAATGAATACAATGACCTATCTGATCAATAGTAGTATTTTCACATAATTAGACTTAAATCGCCTAAAGAAGTCTAGAGTGGTAAGTAGGTAAACCTTTACAATGTAAAGGTTTTGAGTTATGTTTCTTATATTCATGTTGATGCTACTATCAATGGTCAATTAGATACCAATTCAAAGAATAATTATTTTATTGGATATGGAGATTGTGAGTTGGTTACAGTTTTTAGGATAGCCAAGCTTGAAAAATTATCAGAAGTAAGGATGTGAATTTGTATAAAGACAAAACAACTACAAATTCAAGGAGCCCACAAACAGATGATGAGATCACTGAGAGGATTCAGTTGAGGGATCTTCCTAAGGTTTCAACAAATACTACTGAAATTAAAGATCAAGAAAATGTAGCTCCCAAGGAAGAGATATAGTAAAATTATCAAACCACCACAGAGTTATCCCCTTCCCTTTACTACATTTTGCAGACTGATAGAGGTCAACCTGAATATTATTAAGATGTGGTTCAAGTGGAAGACTCTATCAAGTGGGAGTTAACTATGAAAGATGAGATGAACTCGCTAATGACAAATAACACAACTTGGTGAGTTACTAAGAAGTAAACTAGGTTTGCAAAATAAATGGGTCTGCAAGATTAAACAAGGACCACATAGTTGTAAAAGATATAAAGCAAGGCTTGTAGTCAATGGTATTCAGCAAAAAGAAGGTATGCGCTATAATGAAATATTTTCTACTATTGTTAAACTGATTACCATTAGAACTATACTTTCAATAGTGATAGAAGAAGACTTGTTTCTAGAACATTTAGATGTGAAAACAACATTCCTTCATAATGACTTGAAAGATGACATTTACATGGTATAACAACAAGGATTAAAAGAACAGGTAAAAGAGAAGATAGTTTACAAACTTTAGAAAGGTATGTATGGCCTTAAATAGGCCCTTAGACAGTGATTGAAGAAGTTTAGCAATTTCATGAACAACAGTGGATTTCACATATGTCAGGTAGATCACTGTTGCTACATTAAATTTTTTAGTAACTCTTATATTATTTTGTTGCTATATGTTAATGATATGTTGATAGTAGAAAAGTGCAACAAGAGATTCACAAGCTAAAGGCCATGCTGTCAATGGAGTTTGCTATGAAAGACTTTTGAATTGCCAAATAGATCCTTGGCATGAGGATTAAACAAAAGAATGGTATCTTAAAAAATTTCACATGGAGAATGAGCAACCGGTAAGTACTCACCTAGCACAAAATTTTTAATTATCTAAGGACTACTTACCCTCTATTGAGAAATAAAGCGACCACATGGATTGAGCACCTTATACTTCTAGTATAGGTAGTCTTATATATGCCATGGTTTGTACCAGACTTAACATTGCATATGCAGTGGGAGTTGTGAGCAGGTATATGAATAATCCACTGAAGTAGAGTTGGGAAGCTGTAAAATAGATCTTCAGATATCTAAGAGACATAACGGGATATGCCTTACACTTCAAAAGGTTAGCTTTTGAATTACATGGCTTTTTGGATGCAGATATGGCAGTTATAGCAATTAGTTGGGTCTCTAAGCTGCAAAAACTAATAGGCCCTTCTTCTACCAAGGTTGAATATGTAGTAGTTGGTGCATCGAACAAGGAGATGCTATGGCTACAGTTATTCTTAGAAGAACTTATGCAAACATAAGGAAAGAGAAACCTATACTATGACAATCATAGTGTTATACACCTTGTAATAAATCATTATGTCAAAACATTCTTAGAAGATGAAATATTGATATTGGAGAAAATCCTTGGTAACCAGAATCCAACAAATATGCTGACAAAGGTTTTTTTTAATTCAGAAGTTGAAGATGTGTGCAAATTTGGTTGGTCTTCTTTATGAATATATAAGAGTTTCTATCACTACAATAAAGATATAATGCCTTCAAAGTGAGAGATTGCTAAACTATGGAGCTTAAATCAATGATCGATGTTGATCACATGAGATGCTAATTTATCACAAGGAGTTCTAAACCATCACAAGTGCTTTTAAGCTATTACACAGCCTTAAAATTTTTTTACTTAAAATCATTAAACATGACTTTTTGCACCAAGGTTGGTGAAGTTGCTTGCCTATATAAAGTGGTCCATTAGATAATTAAGGTGTGCAAAAAAGTTCATAATAGTTCTTGTGTATAAGCAAAGAAAGGGTGAGTGTGGGAAACATAGTTCTTGAGTGAGAAATTATTATAATCCTTCGAGTGTTCTTGATTGTGAGATTATAATCATTGAAGGTATAATTTGGTACTCTTGAACTGTTCTTCATAGTGGATACTGCAGCAATGGTAGAAAATAGGACGTAACCCATTTAAGGGTGAACCTATATAAATTTTGGTGTTTTAAATTCTTTAATTTAACTTCTTATTTTATTTTATTTTATATTGGTCTTGTTAAGTGTAATTTAGAATTCACAACCTTACAAATTCCTAACATGTAGATGATATTGTTATCATAGATGTGGCATTGTGGCCATTTTACCATTGAAGTCTTTCTTCGTATCCTGTTTCATATGAAGGGTTCAAGTATTGAAGGTCTTCTTAAGAGTTAAAGTGGCAAGAAAAAAGAGAGTTATCTTCTTGTCTCAAAGAAAACATGTGCTTGATTTGTTGACCTAGAAATAAAATTTATGAGTTAAACCATATATAGTTCTTCAATGACACCTAATCTATAACTCATAAATGGGGAAAACTTGTTTAAAGATCATAAGAAGTATTGAATACTGGTTGGGAAACAAATTATCTTATGGAAACTTATCCTAATATTATTTCCTCTATTTGGAGCATAAGCTAGTCCATGTATTATCCAATTGTTCATCATTAGGATACTTTAGGACAAACCTTTCCTTAATTGAAGGATTCCCTATATGAGATGTACTATGTAAAAATCATGGTCACGCTTGTATAGAGGGATCCTCAAATACATGTTGAATCAAATAAATTAACAGAGCATACACATAGAATCATAATTATCTTATGCAAATTAAGCAAAGAGAAATGGGAACGGCTGCCCTGGATTAGGCACACTGTCTACGCTGCCCTAACACAAAAGTAGCCCCCTTCGGTGTAGGTGTGAATGGCTCCTCTCCAAATGCTATGATACACTAACCAACCAGTCAGTGCCTTGCAACTTAGCACGTTTAGCTCTGGGTTTTCTTAAGTATCACCCAAAGGTTTTCAGCAAAGAAGAGAAAAGAGAGATGCTGGTGATAAATGTATAATTGAACATGATTTTGTTTTGTTTTATACACTTATTTGCCATGTATTAGGGTTTTTATTCGGAAGATGATGTTAAACATTGTGTAATTGTATTTTCAATTAACAGATAGTGCATAATGAGGAGAAAGAACCAAAAGAAACAATTTCCAGATAAATGAAGAAGATAGAGTTCTCCCAACATCAACAGTTGAAGAACATACAAGACAAAACACTTTAGGGTCGGTCTTTGATAAGTTCTTATGTATGCATATTATTGAGCATGTCTTTCTTATAATGAGCATTACTTTTATCAGATTTTATGGCTCATTCGTGTGTTTTTTTGTTCTTTTGTGCATTCAGGGTTGTGGAGGTAGTATAAGAAGAAAGAAAGCGAATATAGGTCATGAATGCAGATTTTGAGGATTCTCTTGTATGGAACATGTGTCAAGACATGAGCAGTGATCAAACACATGAGGGTGTGTGCTGACTTCCAAAAATGTGCAAGTCTATCGAAAAATTGGAAGGGCACAAAGGTAGTTACAAACTCCTATTCCAGTACACGGGTGTATTCCCAATCATGTGACCTTAATGGAAGAAATGACATTCGGAGATCACTATAGCAGTTCACTGTACCAATTACTGTAGTGAACTACTGTTCACAGGGATACTATAACTGTTACTGTTCTCAAAATCCAAAATTCTGAAAACCAGAGAGTCCACACGCTGTGTGAATAATCCACATGGGCGTGTGAAATCCTGATTTAAGTTTATAAATAGCCGCTCCGAAGAGTTATTTGGGAGTCTTTTTCCTATCTTTTTTATAGAGTGCGGCTAGGGTTTGGAGTAGGTTCTTGCTAGGTTTTGGAGCGTTTCTAACAGATTCGACATCGATTTTCTACGTAGGAGAGTTATTAGGGTAGCTTTCGATGGCATTGTTTTGGCGAGGTGTGCCCTAGGCTTGATAGAGGAGTCTTTGGAGAAGGAGAAGCGGCTCTTGGAGACCATCATCACTGACAACAAGGGGATTATTCTTATCGATAGTTTGCATTTATCTTTGATTTATTGTTTGATTTTGTATTGCTCCATGGAGAAATAAACCCCTAGTGTGTGCTTGGACTTGTAAACCCTAGGATGATTTTATTTCATTGACTTTTATTATGTTTGTTTTAATTGAGTTTTTAATTGAGTTTCAATCTTGAATGCTTATTGTTTAATTTTCCCTTAGAGTGACACTAGGGTTGAGAATCCATCTAGTCGCCCTTTTGACGAGTGACCATCACCATTAGGGTTAGACTTAGCAAGATTGAAGAGGGTTGAGAGGATGAGTCAAGAGGTAGCAGAGCGTCCCTTTTCCCTTCCGATGTGATTTATCCTACCTCCATATTCCAAGAATTCTTTACAATCATAATAGAGTGAAATGTTGATAGATCTCCTCCATTACGGCTTAATTGTGCAGGCACAATTGAGTGAAGTGTTGAGAGATCCCTTTCGCTAGGTTTAGTTTTGATTAGGGATCTTCCGCCTATACCAAATGATTAGATCTAGATTTGGAAATAGGATTTATCACCTGAAATCCCTAGAACCCAAAGCAATCCCACGCAGTGTGAGGTATTGAAACTATTTCCTTTCCGCCGGGGCATGCGTAGAGAGCTAGTTACAGTTGACCTTAGATTTGGGACTGTGTACTTTTAGATTTCCATAACTCTTTAAAATTAATTAGGGAAGCATAATATTAGTTTTGCAGTTGAAACAATAGTCCTAGGGGGAGCACTTTCCATGTATCCCACTTTATCATTGAGTGTTTCTTCCTCTTTACCCTTTGCCTATTTTCTTGCTATTCTATTTCGTTAACATCTTAAGTATGATCACCAATTGATCGTCACCTTAGCTGATTAGCAATACTACTTGTTTCTAGAGTATATTCCCTGTGGATTCGACTACCCACCCCTTGGATACTTTATTACTTCGACACCCATGCACTTGCGGTACACTCGCAAGGGTGTGTCATGTTTTCGCATCGTTGCCGGGGAATAGGTGTTTTAGAAACATTTATACTTTGCTAGATTAGCTATTTACCACTTATTCTATTCCGTATCTTCTATTCTTCCATCATTCTCATTTTTTTCATTTGTCATGTCTTACATTTTCTTGCAAGGAGCTTAAATGATGATTGATACACTCATTGCTCTGTATTTTCAAGTTGAAGCTCTCAGTAAAAAGTTGATAGAATTGTTACTTAGCGGTGATTGTGGATGATAGGAGGGGAGTTCTTTAGCTTCTCAAGGGCAAAGAGAGAAAGGGGATTTTATGTTTTCAATCATGTCTTTTGTTCCTTGTGGATTATATGATTATTCTCCTCTATTGGAGAACTAATTTGCTGGTGTTTGGGCAAAGATTAAATCTAGGGTTTACAATTTGATTAACATTGGTTGTGGATCTTGAAAGCTTTTCTATTGATTTGTTAATTGTAATCTTTTATTGTTGAATTCAATTGTGTATCTCTATTGTCTTGGATTATATCATAGTGAGAGCTAAGAATACTTCCGAGTGAGTTAGCATCAAATTACATTCGTAATGCAATCATAGGGAGTAATTTCAGGAAGAGATTATGATTTTACTTTGTATGGGATAAGTGGCAATTACTTCGCAAGGTGAATTATCTATATTTTAAATGCTTGCTTATTCTAGACAAAGTTCATAGAGAGTACTATGGTCATAAGGTTGTTTGTATCAATACTGTATGGGATTCGTTACTATTTATCTTGAGAAAAGGGGTAACATATTTTAGGAACTCTCTGAGTTCTATTAGATTGCAAGAATTTTTACAACCATTATCCAAGACCTAACAAACCCTAGAGGAAGTCTATGCAAGGGCATCCTTTCTTAATACTTGCTTAGCCATACTTTCTATTTGTGCTTCCGATTCTTGTTTTCTTTAGTTTGCTTTCACACTTCACCATTTTGATTAGGTTGATTGTCTGATTTAGATTCAGTACTAGTATTCTCTAGTTCTCTATAGACCAATATCCTTGCTTTTTAACATAATTTTATTACTTAATTGGTGCATATACTTGCGTTAGTATATGACTAAGGGTTTTACCTATCAGCTGGGAAAGCAACAATGGAGGATGTAGATGATGATGATGGGAAGAAAGGATTAGAGACGTGCAACTAACTTATTCCATCCTTACATATATATACAACAAAGACATATCAACAGTCAAGAATAGATCCATTGGGTTAAGATCAAGCGTCTAAAAATCATCCGTTGAGAAGTAAAGGAAAAAATAAATAAATGAAATAATAAAGTAAAAGGGAGATGATTAGAACCCATCACACACACGGCAGGAAAGTGAGGTGCATGAGCGCATGATTGTTTAGCATACTGGTGTTTGGATACTAAAACAATGAAACAAGACACGAGATATATAAATGCATGTCACATCCACTCTCTACCCGATGTGGAACTAAACTTTCTAAGAAACACATACCCTCTCTCAAGTTTGGGTGTTTCACTGGATGTGAACCTTAGCTCAACCTGTATCCAATTATACAGACAAGGCAGTAACTAAAATAAATCAAAAATCTACTATAGCCTATTGTGTATTTAATGGAGGAAATTTTGAATCTCCCTTCCTAAAGCCTAGGTGAGTCAATTTTCACTCATCCCATCCAGCATGTGCTGAGGGTGTCATGATAATGCTTTCTTGGGTTTTTGCCAGCTGGTCTCTTCTTTTCAAACTTTACTCATTGACAATCCATGAAGGCCAACTTGCTAAACAGTGCTACAAATGGGAACTTGGTGAGCTTGTTTAGGAAGAGACAAATTTGGTAAATATTTTAAAAGGGTCACTAGTGGGGGAAGAGGATTACGGTTATTAAGAGGAGATTAAGATCCTTCTAAGTTTTGTTGATAAACCATTGTACTTCTAGGCTTCTACTATTATGGAATAGGTATTAAAAGACTCATTGAGACTGTAAGCTATCTTATAATCCAGATCTTTTAGAATCTTGATTGATGTTTCACAGGTCAAATTGTAAACTATGAATGGCCTTCTCAAAACTTGATCATTTCTCTTGTAAATAACTAGGAAGACTCTACATCTTTCTCTGTCAAGAGTGGTAAAGCTCATTTTGTTTTTGACCACATGCTTAGTAAGAGTAAGAGATCTTATTTTGGCAATTGATGAAGGATAAGAGGGGCGAGGATGAGAGATCCTATCATTATATTTTCTAGAAGGTATCCAATGAAAATGGAGGAAGATTTAAATAAAAGTGGTTCTGTAAATGCTTGAGAAAAGATGAAACACCAAAAGAACTCTATTTTTTCATATACTTTTATAGAGTTTTATAGTTGTGTATTTTATATGAAAATCTATTTATCCTCTTGCTTTGGATGTTTATAAGCTGAATATGATAGAAGAGTGGAGCCTAATTTTAAAATCAATTCAAAGTGAAGCTATTCTCTCCAAGTGGAAGTACAAGTTAAATAGGTGAGAATAATTAACCTTCTTCTCTAAGTGTCTTAAACATAAAAGAATTCTATCTCATCTCTATCCTTAATATGTTTTTAAGGATTTTCAAATTTTTACAAGTAGGTCAAAGCTCATACTTGCAGGGTAAGGTTGCCTACTCTTGCACGCACTTTCAGGATGTAAGCACATGTAAAATTAATATGGTTGTATCTTTAGATTTGAATCACCGAGAAAGCCATTATTTAAGGTGAGTCAACAATTGCGAGAGTGATAATATAATGAAATGGGCAAACATTAGCATACAGCAAGATCTAAGAGGGCATACTCATAAATTTTTATTTAAAGAGAGATAATCCTTGGGACACAGTGCCGTGGTAGTTACCACAGAATTAAAATGTGGCTCATTTTTACCCATTAAATAACTTCAAATTAGTGACTTCTAAGATAAAAGCTAGCAATCAGTTGAAGTAATTATCAACATATCTCTATGTTATATAACAAGAAAATACCAAAACCTATAAACCCATGACAAAGAATGAATCAAGCACCTCGGTTCCTTGATAGTTATTAAGGAACTTAATCCACTTGATCATTATTCTCCTAAACTACTCCCCTAAATTGTACTTTTTATTTAATATGATAAATAAAAAGACTTAAATTATATTAAAGAGCGTGTATATATATACATATGAAAATTCATACTATGTGATATTTTGCAGAGTAAATAAACTTTTAGCCATAGTAAGAGGTGCACGGTCACTTTTATCCAAAAATATAGATATATATATATATATATATATATATATATATAAAAATATTAACTTATTCACAATTAAAATTTTTTAATTTAGATTAAATAAATAAAGTGAAGCTAATTTCAAGGTACTTTTATATAAAAACTATTAACTTACTAGCCATCGAAATTGTTAGGGGCATATATAGAGGATTAACTTTTTTATTCCTTTACTATTTAATAATATATTTTAATAGTGTATAAGGTAAAGCCACAAGTATACCCAAAAAAAATAATGATAATAATAAGTGTATATATCGTTTCTTGTTTTAATTTTTTGGTATACATATAATCAGTTAAATTTTTAAAAAAAAAAAAAAATCCTTATTCTCAATGTCTAGAGAGAGAGAGAGAGAGAGAGAGAGAGAGAGAGAGAGAGAGAGAGAGAGAGAGAGAGAGAGGACTCTCATATGAGCCCTGGACTTTGCTAGAATTATCACTTAGTTTTGGCATTTGTTCATTTCTCATCTTAAAAACAAGAGGAAATAAAGTTAGATATATATAAATTTTTTCATTATTACCATGGTAAATAGTAATGTTACCGTTTTTTCATTGTTCAAATATTATTTGTCACTTTTAGTGTAACTTTCGGTATTTTTAAATTTTTTTCCCCCACTTACTTGCAAAGAAGAGGAAATATTATGAGATATAACATTTTTCATAGTTAATCTTAGAAAATATGAACATTATTTTCCCCACTTTGACTTTTCAAATAAGAGGACTAATTTTTAGATTTTGAGTTAGTTAAAAATAAATTTTAATCTTTTCATTGAAATAAAATTTCTTTTGTAAAACATATTATTAGATATTAGATATAAAACAAGAGAAAATCTTCTCTTAAGAGAATGGGTTTTATTAAAATCAATTATATATTTATTTATATTACAAAACTCGTGATATCTTTTGTTTGATTGTTTTATATTTGATTATATTATAAAAAAAAATATGTAAAACAACATATTAAAAAAATCCTCAATTAAAGAATTAAAAGTTATTTTGATGGGAACAGAATGTGTAAGTTTTGTACCAGTGCAGAAGGTGAATGACACTTACACTGATTGGAACTGACTTTTCTGCTTTACTGTTTGTTTTAAAGCATTAAAAAAATACTCATTATATATATAACTAAAGAAGGATGACAAACAATTTTGTTATTTGTCAAGTGTTGGTAAATAAATTCCTCTCTATGGACCATAAAAATCAGCCATGTTTCCTCAAAAAAATAAAATAAAATAAAAAATAGAAAATAAAAAAAGGCACGTGGCTAAGGAGAAGTTTTTCAACAAATGCAGTATGAAAAAGTAATTAGAGTGTTTATTTATGACTTTACGTGTCACACTCGGTACCTTAAATATTGAATCATAAATCAACTTAACTTCTTGTCCTAGATCATTTAAGGCTATCAATTTAAATACAACACCATTGAATATCAACATAATCATATAGCTTGTTTTTTTTATATAAGTTGAGCGGCTAGGCCGTTAAGGAAAATGGGAACATGCATAAATCTCGATAAAGCAAGTGGGGACAGGGCCCGTGTACATATGGGCGCTCTCACACACAATCACTAATCATACTCCCAGAAATGTGCCCTCATCCATAATTCGAACTCTCACCACTTGTGAAAAATTCTAATGGGGGCTCGGTTACCAATAGACCACTTGATCGTAGGTATATGTTCCTCGTGAATTTTTCGCTCTAAAGTTATTTACAGGAATTATGTTTAAAAATAATGAATGTACGTTTTAAGTTTCCAATAACTAACTTCATCGTGTATACTATAATTTAGACCTTTATTGAGAGAAAATGAAGATGTGAGATTTCTGCAATTAACCATATATGTTTGTTTCAAAAGAATTACATAAAAAATAATACATGCATAATTAATGTGTTTCAAATACGTAATTAACCTAATGATGTGAACTGATCAATTCCGAATGTATTTCAGTAGAAGATAGGCTTTTGTAAATTTCAACTTCATTTTAACACATCACACCAAAATCCAAAGTAAACCCTAAATCTCACATATTTCGCATATGTCAAGTTTCATGTTAATTTCTCTTTATTTTGTTTTAGTAAAAACGAACACGCTGTAGAATATGTAATCCCGCATTCTCTTTACCTTAAATTTTTTTTATTTACTCATGTTTAAAGAAAAGTCAGTTGCACGTACCATGAAATAGAGGAATGGGTACAGTGATGATGTGGGTAAAGCTGAAATAACATAAAAGAAAATAACATATTCAGATCCCATACTTGCATGAATTATCAAAAATTATAAATATATAAATACTATATACCAGTACAGAGGGTGATGATCCAAACATAGAAGAACTCCAAGTATGGAATTCCAGGCTTTGCCTCTATTTGTTGCTCAAGCTTGCAGCCAGGGCAGCCATGGAAGTAGACCTTGGACCTCACGCCCCTCAATAGTGGCTCTTGGTTGTTTGCCATCTTGTGAATTGTGATCAGACAACAAGTGAAGGACCCTTTAAAAAAACGTTATACTGAATTGAAGGGAATGGGTCCACATCATGTGACATGAGACTCATTGTGTTTCACTGTTTTGCATTAACCAAGTGAAGTACCCTCTAAAAAGAAACGTTGTGCTAAACTGAAGGGGAATGGATCGACAATCCAAGTAATGTAGCATGAGAATCATTGAGTGGTTTGCATGAACCATGAGTCACTTGGAGTAGTTTTCAAGCAATGTACCATGAGAGCCATTGAAGGTTTTGCATGGCCCATGAGTTACTTGGGCTGCATTTCACATGCGAAGTCTAGAGGTACAGCATAATTTTTTTTTATTGTTTGACTTATAAATAGATTGATAGTACAACACAAGAGAATGTATGGGTATAATATAAGTGGATAAAATTTTTGTATAACCACTAAAAATTTCATTGAGTTACAACATAGCCGAAAGACTTAATTAATTACATTTAATACAACATAACTTATTTTAATGCAAAGAGATGCATTTAATCTAAATTAGCATTTTATTTTCTATATAATGGAACCTTTATAATAAAATAATGGAAGGGTGACATTTTCTTTAATTAGGTTTTGTGTCTGTCATTTTTTTAAATATTTTATTTATTTATTTACTTCTTTTATTGCATATCTAGATGTCTCTTTTTCTTTTTCTGATGCCACTAGTTTCATCCTTCTTTGGTTGTTTCATATTTTTGTCTTTTGTTTCAAATATGTTTTTAATTTCATATTTTCAAATGGATGTTTGATTTATAAAATCTTTAATTGAAATCATACCTTTTTTTATATAAATATAAGTGAGAAACATTTACATTGATGAACATGTTAAAATTGAAAATTAAAATCATATTAAAAAATAAATATATATCTTTTTATATTTCTATCTAAAAAAATTGAAAAATTAAAGTTATATAGGCAATAAATATAATAAATATAAATCTTATTCTAATTATATTAAAAGAGGGTGTTATTGACGTGGAGTGCCCTTATCCCTAACTTATTTCTAATTTTATTCTTTGTTTTGTAATTTTGACGATGAATTATATACTTTGTTGAAAAAGGAGTGTTGTTGATATGGAGTGTCCTTATCCCGAACTTTAATAGCAGTCATTGATGGTAGCTTTAAGATGTGGTGCCACAATAGTGAAAGAGGCATTAAATAAGGCAGGGAAAAGACCTTCAATTTTTATTTCCACAAAAAATATCCAAAACTTCCGATTTAACCCTTCAAAAATTTTCATTAATATACTGTTATGCACGTAGATGGTGGGGATAACGTGTTATCAAAAGAATAGCTTAATAATGAAAGATGTCCACCACTTATATGCATACAAAGAGTCTATCTAATATCCATTATAAGATTAAAAGAGTTCATTACATTAATTCACCGATCAAGATTGATGTCCTCGTCAATTCAATTTAATTTGGGTTCGAATTTTGAAGCCGAACACTAGGACCAACCAAGGTTTTCACCCGTTCTGCACACCCACCCGGACATGATGTGAACCCAACCCCAACTGTGCCCACACACAAGCCTTAATGAAAGCACCATTATTATGCACACAAGCGGTGAGGATTGTGTGTCACTAAAAAACCGGCTTAGTGATGAAAGATGCTCACTACTTATATACACATAAGGAATCTATCAAATTGCCAATGGGGGACTATAGGGATTCATTACATTTACTTTCCATTCTTCTATCTTCACATACTTAAGAACTCATTCAGCCTTGAGTGAGCTTGCCTTGATCTAAGTAATGGTAATATTTGATGTTTGAGATTATCTTGTTGAGAAGGAAACTGATCTCGATGGCAAATGCACAAACTTAACAATGTGATGTGAGCTTGCATCGACAGCAACAAGCTCATGGGATAATGTAAATGAGTATATATATATATCTATATAAGTATATGTATATGTGTGTATCTATTCATATATGCATATATATACAAACATGTATATGTGTATTTGTACATGTAAACATACTATGTATATGTATATCTAGAAAGTGTATACATTCATGTATGTATGTATATATGTAAAAATACCTATGTATGCTTATATAAATATATATATATATGTATATGTATGTGTGTATATATGTTTATGTGTATATGTATATATTTCTATATATATATGCTTATGTATGTATGTATGTATATGCATATACATTTGTTTTGAGCTCCTGGGATTTCGTTTTTACGGTCAAAAATGATCTAGAAAACCAAATCTCTCAATGATAGGATTTCAAAAACACATAGCAAAATGAAATACCTCAAAAACAAACATCCGAGTTTAAAAATAAAGAATTTAGAGTTACATGACTCTAAATCCCTTAAAAATAAACACCACCTTAAATTTTTTTCTTCCCATTGAGAACAACAAGCAACTTTTTTTATTGTAAAAAAACAAAAAAACACAACAAAGCAATAAAGGCAAGAAAAAAAGATTTTTATTGTCCTTACTTTAACAAAAATAAATATACATACAATTTTTAGCTTTTTCTATTTTCAAATTTAGATATGTGTACAAATTTTGTTTTTAAATTAATACGGACAAATCACAACTTTCAACTATACTTATAAGAGAGAGTTAAAATCTCAATCTCTTACTTACAAGGGAGATGAGTTACCATATTCTTCTATTGCAGATATAGTGCCAACACATTTATTTTTTCTCTTCACAAATGTTATTTTTTAATTAAAATAATTATTTAGTGCAGGTGTGATATTTGAGGATTTTCTCAAGTAATGAATAAGCACTAGTCACATTAAAAGAGATTATTTGTTTTATAATGAAACCAAGAATGAAGTCAAATTTACGGAGAAGTTAAAGCTAAAAGCTAGTGAGAACAAATGAACAAGGAAATGAGTTCAAAAACACTGAAGTAGTTAGGATGCAAGTATTTGGGTCTAACCCGACCCAAACCCAACTACATAGCTCTTGGGAATAAGAAGACTACGTATTAGATGTAATTAAGATTTCTTTTCACATTATTAATCACATAAGAAAATTCTAAGCATTCAATTATAAATATGTAAATAATTGGTACTAGAAGATGACTAAAAAATTATAACAGTAAGAGAAAATAATCTAAAGATATTTATTATAAGGAAAAATTATTTTTTACCCCCTAACAGTTTCAAAACTTCCTAGACAGCCATCTGATTTCTGAATTTGCCATACATCCCTTCCTTTTTGTTTCACTTCAATTTTTGCCCCCTACAGTTCATTATGTCTAGTTCATTTAATTAAATTCCATCTTTACCCTTGGCAATGGTGAGAAAAAAACACATCATCCGTTTGAAAATTGTACTTTTAACCATCGAATCACCCAGTTTTTTTTTGCCTTCTTTTCAAACATTTTTTTGGAAGACCTTGAGCCTCACCGCGCATCTCTAGTAGGCTTCAACCGTTTTCGCCACCGTCTTCTGTTCTATGGATTCTTCGATTCACCTTCTAGTTTGATGACGGAGACGAGTGGGAAAGGCTCGGCCTTGGTTAGGCCTTGAAGAGGAAGAAGCCGACGAGGATCGATATACCGATGGGGGATGCGATGTGCTTTGGAGAACCGAAGAAATTTGGTGGGCAAAAGGAGGATGAGGAAGGTAAGAGGTATTAGGTGTTTTGTAAGAGAAGGAGGAAGAGGCTTAAGATGGAAGATTGATTTAGGGCTTATGTCGATCCCCTTGGAGATTCTGAATTGGTACATGTGTGTGTGTGTTTTTTTTTAATTCCTTTTCATTCGATTTATGTCCATTTTTTTGTATGGATAAATTTGAAATTGTCGAAATGCTTATCATGGGGCTGATTATTGGGAGTGCATTAGCTTAAACACAAACCCAGATAATTAAATGGAAACAAGGTAATTTAAACAAAAATAACTACTGTTAAACGGAAACTAAGACTATTAAACAGAAATGTGTTAACTTAAAAAGAAACCAAAATTGATAAACGGAAACAAGATAACTTAAACTTAAAAACTATTGTTAAATGTAAAAAACGTATTCATAAATTGAAACCAAAACTATTAAACACAAACTAGTAAACTTTACTAGATACGCATTAACATATAATGCAAAACTATTGAAACCCAACAAATTAAAAGTAAAGCATTTAACAATGCGCTTTAACGTAATCAGATAAACATAAACGAGTAAACTTAAACAGTAACCGAGAATGTTACACGGAAGCGTGTTAATTTAAATGAAAACCGGGATTGATAAAAGAAAACAAGATAACTTAAACAAAAACAACTATTGTTAAACGTAAAACGTTAAAAATTTATCTTTATATTTCATGTACTTCTTCAACTTCTAATAACTCATATTAAAATTCACATTTTATTAAATCATATTTTAAATAAAGATAATTTTGAAATCCAAACAAGAATTAATTAAGAATTAGGGAAGATTTGAGGGAGTAATAATTTCTAAATTCAGAGGGAAATATCGATAGAAATTTGCATGATTTAAAGGATTACAGTAAAATAGTCTAAAGTTTATTAACAAGAATTAATTGAGAATTAGAAAGGATTTGAGGGGGTAATATGCAAATAAGCCGATAAATTAGATGAGCATTTAATACTAAAGAAGCGAAGAAAGAGAAAGAGAGGTTGTGAACGGGGCTGTGTCCCTATCGTTCTCCTCTTCTTCGCTCCCTTCACTGGGCCATGAATCCCTCGCTTTGCAAAGCTCGGAGGAGAAAAGCTGCATCATTTCTCTCGGCCGCCTCATTCAACTCGCAGCCAGAGAGATTGATCCATATATCCATGAAAAGATGGCTCTTTTACATTCCGATTCCCTAAAGTTCTTGTTCTTGTTTTTTCTATTTTGTTTAACTGAATTGGTGATGGTTTTGGCATTTGATTTTGAAGATCGAATCTTTTTTTTGATCATTTTATTGATTTGTTAGTAGTTTTGGTTGTTTGATTTTGGCTAGAATCGATTTGAATGGTTGTTGTTACATGTCATGTGATCGTTTTTATGTGATCTATGTTGCAATGGATAATCACGTTAGCTTAAACACAAACAACAAGGTAATTTAAACAAAAAAAGATACTATTATTAAACAGAAACTAATACTATTAAACGAAAACATATTAGTTTAAACAGAAACCAGGATTGATAAACAGAAACAAGATAACTTAAAAAAAACCATTGTTAAACATAGAAAGTGTATTCGTAAACAAAAATCAAATCTATCAATGTTATTGTAATTTCATTCTTAACATGTTATGTACCTTTCTTCAAAATAGTTGTGCAAGTGACTAGTTAATGTGCGTGGACTCATTCAGAGCGTTTGCTTTTTCTGCCCTGGAGACCTTTTCTTAGTTGCATTTGATCACATATTGCCTTTTTGGTCTTGTTCACAATTCCTTGTAAGCCCAAAATTGTTGAAGGTTGGATGTTTTCTATAAATTTTGATACACATTAACATATAATGTAAAACTATTAAGACCCAATAAATAAAAAGTAAAACATTTAACAATGCATTTTAACATAAACATAAACGAGTAAACTTAAACAACAACCTAGAGTAGATCATTAAAGCGAAAACGTGTTAGTTTAAAGCGAGAAACCGAGGATTGATAAAGCGGAAACAAGATAA
The DNA here is from genome assembly GCF_009730915.1 of Dioscorea cayenensis subsp. rotundata. Taxonomy (NCBI): domain Eukaryota; kingdom Viridiplantae; phylum Streptophyta; class Magnoliopsida; order Dioscoreales; family Dioscoreaceae; genus Dioscorea; species Dioscorea cayenensis. The sequence continues at coordinate 8,273,852 of NC_052479.1, forward strand.
CTTAAACAAAAACAACTATTATTAAACGTAAAAAGCGTATTCGTAAATAGAAACCCAAAACTATTAAATGGAAACTACTAAACTTAATCAGATAGGCATTAACATATATTGTAAAACTATAACACAAATTCTTAATGACTTATTTCCTCTTTGCGTTCAAAGAATGACAACATAGGTTCTAAGGAAGCTTGCTTCCAGTAACTATTTTCTCCATAACACGAGTATCCTTGGGGATCAAAGCGCTTGGCGAACAAGGGAAAAGAAGTGCGGGTCCTCTCTTGCAAGTAGATGAAAGGCCAAAGAAAGGAAAAAATTTCCGCCAATAAAGATGAAGTTCTCTCAGGAATACCCACTGTTTATCTTATGATTTTTTCTTCTTAAAAGCCAAAGTAGTTACATAATGGGCATGATGGTTATTTCATACTACATGGTTGTTGTCCACACTTCCCATGCAACGTTAATATCGTCCATAAAAAAATTTTTTTAATTCTATCCGTTAGATGCATGATGGGTTGAAAAAGTAAGTTGAAAAAAAGGTGGGGTTTTTTTGAGAATAGTAAAAGTTGGGAGGGGTAATTGTCCATAAAAAAAATTGTCAAGGGGTTTTTGGCAATTACCACTTATTACAATTATGAAAGCAACCATATTTGTTATTGAAATAATGTTTTTTTTTACGTGTATTCTATGACTACTTTTTAAGTTTTATTAATTCGATTATTAAATATTATAATTATGTATACATGCAAAAATAAGGAAAATCATTCCTGTAGTTTTTCTAATAAACAATTATATTTAAAAAAATATATAATTTTAAAATTCTAAATTAACATTAGAATATTAAACAATAATACTGTTTCTTTTGACATGGGCATAGGTAACACATAGGGGTGGCAATAATTTGTCCTTGCTCACGGTCCGATTTTTATCCGAGCCCGGAATAAATCGAGGGTTTGGATAAAAAAATTTAGTAATATGGGCGGGTCCGGACATGAGTCCAGTTGTCCGATTTAAATCCGAGCTGGGTCCGCCCAAGAAATCCGGACAACGGGGCCTTTATATTTTTAAATTTCTTATACATATAATGTTAAGCCCACTTGCCCAAGCCCATGTTTTTTTATTGCTAGTTAAATATAGTTTTGTATTTAAATGATTGTTCATGATTCAAAGCCCAAGCACATTTATGACTATTTTTCATTTCTTATATATATATATATATATATATATATGATTGTTCATGTTTTTTTATACATTTTCAAGCCCAAGCCCATATTTTTTTCTTATATATATCCGGACAATCGGGTCCTTTAATCATGATTGTCATTGAAATGTATATTAAAATGTCCAGATTTAAATATATATAGTTTAGTATTTAAATTAATTTTAAATGTATATTACAAGATTCAAATAAAATTCGGACATTTGGACAACCCAATTTTTTTTTAAAAAAAAGGGTCTGGGCAAGTCACACTTGTCCAGATTTAAAACCGGGACAGGTCCGAGCATCTAATTTAGTTACTTATAATAGTAGTTATCCGAACCCGGTTTTGTCTGTACCCCGATTTTTGCCACCCCTAGTAATACATATTATATAATTTTTTGAATGAATATTGATATCATTTTTCAAATAAAAAAAGGTGACTTGAAAAGCAACCATATTTGTTATAAAAATAATGATTTTTTTCATGTACTTTGATAAGTGCTTGAGTAGACATATTTTTCAATATGTTTTATATGCATTGAGCATCATTTTTCCCATGGTGACATACCTCTTACGCGTGTGTACCGCAATGCACGGGTTGTCGAAATAATAAAGTATCCTGGTGAGTGGGTAGTCGTATCTACTGGGAATAGTGCTCGGAAACAGAAGTATTGCTATTTAACTATAATGAAGATGATTCAAGGGTGGTATAAACAATATCAATGTGAGTAAAAATAACGAAAAGAAGATAGAGACGTAATAGAAATAAAGAGAAGTAATAGATAGAAAAATGGGGCACCCGGGACATTGCTCACCCTAGGACTATTGTTTCAAGTGCAAGACTAATCATTATGTCTCCTAACTCGATGTTTAATGAGTCGTGAAAAATCCGAATACACACGGTCCCAAACCTAAGGTCAACTCATGACTAACCCTACACTATGCCCCGGCAGAAAGGAGTATTCTCGACACCTCACACTATGCAAAGTTGCTTAAAGCTCTAGAGACTCCAAGTGATAAACCCTATTCCCAGACGAAAGACCCTTAGTTACGATTAAGCCCCAACACTAAGGATTACTTCAACACTTCACTCTGTTGCTTGCTAACTAAGCCCTAGTGGAGTTTGTCTCTTAGCACTTCACTCTATCGTGAGCACAAAAAACTCTTGGAATGTGGAGGTAGGATAGATTATACCGTAAGGGAAAGGAGACATTCCGCTACCTCTTGACTCACCCTCTCGATCCTCTCCAACCTACTTTGTCTAATCCTAATGGCGTGTCACCCATCCACAAGGACTACTAAGATGGATTCTCAACCCTAGTGCCACTCTAAGGAAAAATCAATTCAAGGATGGAACTCAATTAAAAACATCAATGAAAGAAGTATAATAAAAAGTCAATGAACCCAAATCATCCTAGGGTTTGCAAGTTCAAGCACCCACTAGGGGTTTCGCTCTCCATGGAGTAATACACAATAAACAATGAAATCAATAGTAAAAATATGCAATCCATAGATAAAAACCGCCTTGCAGTATGTATCGATGGTCTTGTGGAGCCACCTCGTTTTCTCCAAAGGTTCCCTTGTCAAGCTTAGGGCACACCTCAATGAATCGATGCCGACGAAAGCTCCACCAATAACTCTCTTCCAAAGGAACGCGATGTTGAAAGCCGTAGAACCGCTCCAAAGACCTAGCCAAAGCCTCTCCAAACTCTAGCCGCAAGCGCCCCCAAAGATGGGAGAAAAATAGGAAAAAGATCAATCAAAATGTCTAAAATCACGGTATTTATAGGGGCTGGAATCGGCATCCAAATGGACGTGTGGAATTTTCACACTGTTTTGTGGATTTGCAGACTTTGGTTTTTCCACGCATTGTGTACAGTAACTACTACAGTGATTTACTACATTAATTTGCTGCGTAAGCTACTACAGTACTTCGGTGGAATGCTCCCGAATGCACTCTTTTCATCGAGGCCACATGAATGAGCACACATTCATGCAGTAGATCGTGTTGTATCTTCAATAAAATCACATTGACGAAGATCTTTGCTAGCATTGAACAAGTCAAAACACATGAGTGTGATCGCCTTTTGTGCCTTTCCACTTTGCGTATTCGCTTAAGCATAACAGAGGTTGGCACACATCCACATGTTTTTGAGCACAACTTGTGTCTTCACGTTTGTTCCATCCAAAAACTTCATCAACAAGTGCATCCACGATCTACTTTTGGTTTCTTTTCTTTTCACAATTGTCTCTACAACTCTACATGCATAAAAAGAACACATATACACACGAATAAGTGATAAAAATCTAAAAAAATAATACTCAATGTAAGAAAATAATACTTTGTATTACTTATACACAAGCACTTATCACATGGTTTATGTCTCATATAGTGTATTTGGTGTTCTTTTGTGTAATTAAGTTGTAAATGCCTTGAAGTGAGAAAAGAAAGCAAAGATAGGTTATAAAGACACATTTTGGGAGTTCTTGTTCAATTCAAGGATCAAGATACAAGAGGAGTTCATGAACGTGGAGGGGTGCCCCAACTTCCAAGAAGATTGAAGCCAATTTGTTAGTTAGAGTAACACAAAGGCAGTCACATCCCCATGCTCCTTCTCTTTGTGAAGAATGCAAGACCTTTCAAATAATGAGTTGACGAAGAAAATTCTTATAGCCTACCACATGGATATGTGTTTGACTATATGGCCTCAAGAGAACAATGTTTGAATCGTGTTTGTGAAGAGGCTGTAGCTAAGTACTGTAGCAAACCATTGGTTCATTTTTTTTTACTGTAGCAGCAATGTAGCAGGAAATATTGTTCACGCGACCGCGTTAAAGTTCTTGCAGTTCATGCGGGCTCGTGAAGGCACATAATGACGCCGATTTGTGCTTATAAATAGCCTTTTTTTCCCCTATTCTTTGATATTTTTTGTGCGGCTCTTGAGGGGTAAGACGAATAGGGTATGGAGATGAGGTCTTTGGAGAGATTGGGTGGGCTGTTCTTCATCAACTTTGATCGATCTTTCCTCCGTCATAGCATCGAGGGGGTCTTCGGCAACCTAGCTTCACAGAAGGATTCTTCAAGACGTTAAGCGATCCATTAAGGCTATCATCACGAATTCAAAGGGATTTTTCTTTATGGTTTACATTGCTATTGATTGTATTAATCTTTGTTTTGTAACTTGCTCCATGGAAGGCTAAACCCTAGTAGGTATTTGGGCATTTGAACCCTAGGATCTTATCTTTGTATTGATTTTCTTTATGTTTTCTATTAAATCTGCGTTGATTTGAGTTTTAATCTTGTGTTCCCATGGCTTGCCTGTTTTATTGATCCTTGTCGTTGATTGTATATGCATGATTTGTTACTTTGACGAGAGAGAGGTCTCCATTAGAGTTAAAAATCCAAAGTTAAAGAGGGTTGAGAGGATGACTCATGAAATAGTGGAGTGTCCCCTTTCTCTTCCAATGAGTGTTTCCTATCTCCGTATTCCCTAAACTCTATGCAAATATATTTGGTGTGAGGCATGAGATTGAGAGATTTCTCCTCTGATACCTTGTAGAGGGTTAGGGATCTTTCGCCTAGAAGGAAGGTTAGATCTATCTTTAGGAATCGATTTCACTCTTAGGTATCCCTAGAGGTTCTTGCAGTTATATGGGATGTGAGGTGTTGAGATTGAGCGATTTCTCCACCGGGACCTTATAGGAGACTAGTACCGGTAGCTTGGAGGCAAGGGCAGAGTGTTCTTTGATTACCTCGATTCATTATACTAGGTTTAGAAGTATTTAGCAAGTCTTGAGCTTCATTTTAGATCCTAGGGGGAGCATTGTCCGGATACCTCATCTTTATTGATTGAGATCTTCCTCTATTTTACCCTTGCATATTCGTCTCCGGTATTCATTTCTTTACACATTAGATCATCAAATCATCCCATTTGTCATTAGTCTAGATAGCGAGAAGCGGTTAGTACTAGTAACCCTATTTCCTATGGATTCAACTACTCAACTCACGGGATGTTTTTATTAAATCGAAACCCATACACTTGCGGTACACACACGTAATTCGGATCATATTATACTCTAAGACTACTTTTTATGTTTTGTTAATTTGATCATTAAAAATATTTGTAATTATGTATATGACACACCAATTTGTGTGCGTGTACAATAAGTGCACTCGGTGTCAAAGTAATAAAAGTACCCAATGAGTGGGGTAGTTAAATTCACGAGGGAATGAAAGTATTAGTAATAACTACTTCTCGATTATCTAGTCGAATCAAGATTATGGTGAAATGAACCCAATCGCAAAAGTATGAATATTGCAAGCAAAGCAAGGAAAAAAAGTAAAGATAAGGGAAGTCTCAATCAATAAAGATAAGGTACCGGGCAATACTCCCCCATAGGATCTAACATGAACCATAAGACTTACTAAATGTTTCTAAACCAAGTTAAATGAGTCGAGATAATCCAATAACAATCAGTCCCTTCCTCTAGACCACCATTACTAGTCCCCTACAAGGTCCCGGTGGAGAAATCGCTTAATCTCAACACCTCACACCACATATGACCGCAATAAAATCTAGGGATACCTAAAAGTACAACCGATTTCTAAAGATAGATCTAACCCTACTTTTAGGTGAAAGATCCCTAACCCCTTACAGGGTCCCGAAGGAGAAATCTCTCAATCTCATGCCTCACACCAAATATGGTTACATAAAGCTTAGGGAATACGGAGATAAGAAGCACTCATCGGAGAGGAAAGGGGACACTCCATTATCTCATGACTCACCATCTCAACCCTTTTCAATCTTGGAGTTCTAAAACTAATGGAGACCTCTCTCTCACCAAGGCAGTAAATCATGCAATACAAATCAATCACAAGGATTAATATGGCATGCAAGCAATGAGAAAACAAGATTGAAACTCAAGTAAACTCATATTTAATAGAAAAACATAAAAGTAAATCAATACAAAGATATGATCCTAGGGGTTCACATGCCCAAATACCTACTAAAGTTTAGCCCTCCATGGGGCAAATTATAAAGCAAAGAATAATGCAATGAAAAGCAATGAAAACCATGGAATAAATCCCCTTGAATTCGTGATGATGGCCTTGATGGGGCACTCAATATCTTGAAGGATCCTTATCTAAAGCTAGATTGCCGAAGGCTCCCTTGATGCTATGACGGAGAAAAGATCTATCAAAGTTGGTGAAGAACGCTCCCCAAATTCACCAAAGACCTCTCCTAAAAATCCTAGCGGCTTTGTCTTTCAAATGCTAGCAAAAAAGTCTCTAAAAATACGGCAAAGGATAATTTATAGTCAGAAACCGTATTTGTCACGTGCCTCAGCGCGACCGTGTGAATTTTCACGCGCCGTGTGAACAATGTTTTTCTACAGTACTGCTACAGTGATTTGATACATAATTAACACATATTATATAATTTTTTAAATGAATATTAATATCATTTTCAAATGGAAAGGTAACTTGAAGCCTTTTTTTTAATAATACAATTTTTTATTTAATTACAAAAATAGGTATATTTTAAAATTATTTAAGAGTTTAGGTAAAAGCGGGAAGGTTGATCAGGGTTTTAATACAATTTAGAAAAGCAGGATCAACCTTCCCGTTTTCATTGTACATGCATTGAAAACAAGAAGGTTGATCCTTTTTCGGTTTTTATTAAATTTTTTTAATTAAGTATGCATGTATGCATGCATGCATGACATCTGCACCTCCTTCACTCCATCGGTCGTCTTTTTCAAAGTCATGGAACGCAACACCACGTTCACGCCGAACTCCTCACGAGCATCGCCATCTTCCTAACCATGAGCCTACATCCTCCCCATCAATGCCTCCATCCTGTACAACTCCATGCGCAGTTAACTCAGAATTGGATGTTTTTGCTGGGGAGTTGATTGGCGTAATGGAAAAGAATGCTGAAGGCCATCCTAAGTGGAAGGAAACTTTGGAAGATTTGTTGTTACTTGCTAAGAGCTATGTTGTTATGTCTCCTATTAAGTTCTGGCTCCAACGTGAAGGTATTATTCAAGATTTGGATGATTGACGTCAGGAAGCCCTTATGGGAATATTGAAGACACTGCATAGCCACATGCTTCTTATCCTAACACGACGTACCAGATTGATCCAGTTCCATAGGGAAAGTGGGTTTGCCAAAGATTAACTTATTTCTGATCTTCTAGAACCAAAAATCATATATTCTACTGATAAAAAGATTTTATTAAGATCAAAAAGGGACAACAATGATGTAATCAAAGATGGAGCAGGTGGCGCCGGAGTTGGAGAAGATGGAGGCGTTGATGGGGAGGATGTAGGCCATGGTTCGAAGGTGGCGGTGCATGAGGACTTCGATGGTGAAGGTGGTCTTTGCATTCCAAAGTAGTTTGAAATAAGCCGATGAAGGAGGGTGAAGGAGGTGGAGATGTCATGCATGCATGCATGCATACTTAATTAAAAATAAATAAAAAATAAAAAACTGAAAACGGGATCAACTTCCTGTTTTCAGTCCATATACAGTGAAAACGGGAAAGTTGATCCCGGTTTCTTTAAATTGTATTAAAACTATGATCAACCTTCTCGTTTTACCTACATTCGTAAATAATTTAAAATATACCTATTTTTGTAATAAAAAAATTGCATTATTTAAAAAAACCTAACTTGAAAGCAACTTGAAATAATGTTTTTTCCATGTATTCTAAAACTACATTTTAAGTTTAGTTAATTTGATAATTAAAATATTTTAATTATGTATACATGCAAAAATGAGAAAAATCATTCCTACACTTCTTCTAATTAACAAATTTTTAAAAATATATAATTTTAAATTTCAAAATTAACATTAAAATATTAAACAACAATACTGTTACTTTTGATATGGGCATAGATAAGACATATTACATAATTTTTAAATGAATATTGATATCATTTTTGAAATGAAAAAGGTACTACCTCACATTTAAAAAGAATTACTTGTTCAATTTCATTTTTAATTCAAATATGTTATATGAAATTACCATTTTATCTTTATCCCCGAGGGAGGAACCAAAGGCGCTAGCTGAGTCGAAGCCCCTCAGCGCGGAGAAAAATACATTTTAAACAATATAAGATTTGGTGTTTTTCAATTTTTCTATACTTAATTTAATGTAAAATATAACATTGGACACATTAAATTGTGGAGTGTGCGTGTGCTTGAGTGGTTAGTTGGTTTATCCATAAGGTTTGTGATTTTTTGATTCACATAAGTTCAAATCCCACTTGGTGTATCACATTTTATTTTTAATTTAAAAATTACTATTATTTCATCAAACCCATCCCTTACTGAGGTAAATGTGGCATCCATCAATTAAAAAAATCCATTTTAATCGGAAACGACACCTCTCAAAAACCAAATTAGACTTTTACAAATCACAATTTATAACTTTACACCAACTACAAGATTCAAATACATAAATATAACAAATATAATTTCTCAAATTTAGTGGGTACAACCGCTACAAGATCACGACATATAACAAATAGAAATAAAGGTATGTGACCCACTCGCAATCTTGGACTCAACCTTGAATAGCTCTATAGTCGAACAGTGATCTACTAGGGGTCACCGCTCCCTGCAACTACGACGACGTTCAATTGGTCGATAGTGGCTCAATAATTTTAAACAAGTAAATGTAGTGTACATAAAGCATATAAAGATCAATTTTAACAAATAATTTCAAAACTTTCACAAAGACCAACATTTTGGTAAAATACAACTTTAAAGAGCTTTTGAAACTTAATTTCATCACAAATCAACATTAAATCAATTTTTCCCAAAAATCCAAATTATTGTGAGAGATCGCCCTCCTAAGGTGGACAGTGAGCTTAGCTCCCTCATCACAATTCAAAATAACAAGTAATATAAAAGCCGTCCTCAAATCCATAGCCCGAAAACTCTCTCCGACTTAGCCGTCGTCACGACTAGGTTGGGAGCCACCAAGGTCTTCATAACCTTGATGTTGGCCCACCGGTCCCGTGTGGTAACCCCGGGATCCCGATGTATCATCCAATCAGGGCTCTACGCTCCCACCTGATATGGATAAATCAACACTCAGGTCCACCACGCCACCTCTAAAGGCTGGCTCGTGGGAACCCACTACTCATTAGTCGGGTCTTAGCCCGCCGTCACCATCCAAACCATCATATAGATATAGCGATAATCGATCGGTATAAATCATATCACATGATCCTTATCGGGATAAGCATTAACATCTCGGAAATAAGCATTATTTTTCCACAAAAGCCAGTCTAAAAGTATAACAATGCATAAACCCAGTGAAAGTCCAGATCCATGATACCATTCCTATTCTAGGAATGAAAGCCAATTCCACAAACAATACCGATAAAACATTTTTATATGCTCGCATGGTTTCACAAATCATTCCAAATCAAATCATGTGTAACAATAAAAAATAAACACATGAACTAAATAATTAAATCATGTATACGTGTATTTTCACTATTTAAAAATATGTATAATAATACAAAATCATGTATATCAATACGATCGTCATGACACATCAACGGCAAATAAATAATAATAAATATAAGTATATTTCAACAGTATACGCAATTAAACATAATAAAATGAAATAATTAAACCATCATTTCCAAAATACTAACCATTAAATAATTATTTTCAAAATAATAATAATTGTCCAATAATTTAAATAATAGCCACTATCAACTCACCTGGTCTCCCTTGGGTTCCTTGCTAGACCTGGAACTCCCTCCCAAGACTGAACAACACCTAACAATATAACATAATAAAAATAAATATAAATATCACAATTAAACCCAAAAGAAAATACAATAAACCAATATTTGACTCTCTAATTGGTCCACTCACTCCAATCGGTTAAAACCCGACCTTGCATAATTAAACCGGTCTCCAATTGCACTTAAACTAACTTAATTTAGGCTAAACATTGCTGAACCAATCTCAATTCCCCTGAACCAAGCTCAATTACACTGAACCAAACTCAATTTCACTTTGAACCAAGTTTAATTAAACCAACGAGCCTTGAACCAACTCAATTCTTATACAAAAATCTATTGAACCAACTTGGTTCATTTCCCAAAACCCTAGCCCAAATCATTTGAACCAAAACCCTAAACCATCTCAAATTGATTTGATCAAACCTAGACCAAATCAATTCAATTAAACTCAACCACTCCAATTCTCATCCAAAGCCAAGTCCATTTCATTTTTAAAGAGAACTTGACTAAACCAAATCAAATACACTCAGCTTGATTTGATCAAGCCCACTCAACCAAATTAAAACTCGACTCAATCAATTCAATTCGACTTAACAAATCAATTCCAACTTGGTTTGATCCAACCAAATCAATTTGGCTAAACCCTAACCAATTCGATTCAACCATCATCTTTAGCAACTTAATCATCATAATCATCAACAATTAACCAAATTAAATCCTAATCTTGGTGTTACGGTAGTCTTCTGATGTCATCAGAAAATCTCATCTCCATTTTCAAGCAAATTTCAAGCTGAAATACTATGGTTTTTCAAAAAATTTGAAGTAACAATCATCCACAACAATCTAACATGGTTTTTACCATTCAAATCAAACCAAACCTCACAAAAACATACTAAAATTCTAGCATGGTTGCTCAAGCTTTTTAACTAAACATTATACATCATTTCAACCAAATAACTCTTACCAAACACTCCGACGACCTCCCTCCGATGATCTCCAAGTCTTCCACCTCATATATCCAATTTTTTCCCTTTTTACTTCTCCTCTCTCTCTCGGGTTACTGTAGCAAAATGAAGGAGACGAAGAAGATGAACAAACCATCAAAATCTAGATTTTTCTAACTTATGTTTTCGACCGAAATTCTCTTTTAGTCCCTAGAAATATAATTTCTTACAAAACAGTCCCTGGAAAATCACCAATTGTCCCTAAATTATAAAATAGTATTCTCAAAAGGTCCTTTCAAACTATCCAATGGTCCCTGAAGTATAACACAGTATTTCAAAAAGGTCCCTACCGGCTTACCTTTCAGTCCTTAGTTTTCAGAAACATTTAATATCAATCTTTTTTCTATTACTCTTTAACCCAAAATCTTTTAAAAACTTTTACATTTAGGTTCTTATTTTTCCATTTGGGGTTTCTCAACAAGATTACTATGTAGAAAAGTCTTACTGCAACTGTAGTAATACCCTGAATATATTTTTTCAACAGTTATCCAAAGGTTCAGGGTATTACAATTTCAATCTTATATACAAATTTTGCATTTTCTTCACATTTTATTTTTAAATTAAAAATTACTATTATTTCAAAATTTTAATAAAGTAAATTTTATATACAAATTTTAGTAATTTAAAAAAAGTTTGAATTGATCATGAGGTATAACGTATATACATATATGTTATAATGTACCATATATGCTAGAGTGAAACAACAAAAGTTTTTATAAACAATAGTTTGGTTGTTTGTAGTGAGGAGGATCAATTTTACTATATTTTTAAAAAATACAAACTTGAGATGTATTCTTATTAGTTAAATTATTGAAAATCTCATATATTTTTACATCGGTAATAACAAAAACTTTAAATTATACTTTATATTTTTAATATGTGTATTCAAATTTTGGTTATATTATTAGCTACATTATTCTTCATTTAAAAATAATTATTTTTGTTAGGTTTTTACTTTTGTTTTGCCTTTAGAGTTCAACCCCCTCTAGCATCAAGTCCTGGCTCCGTCCCTGTTTACATATATGTATATATATATATGCATATATGCACACATATACATATGTTTATACATATATATATATATATATATTCTCATATACATATGTCTATATATATATATGCATATACACAGACATATGCATACACTTATACACATGTGTTTTCCAATTCCATAGTTACAAATCCTTCTAAATAAACATAAATTTTATAATACAGTAATCCCAGTTACATCCAACAAAACACAAGATTTGAGTGTACTGTATTTTGAAAACCATGTATTTCCATTTACATTCTAACTAAAAAGTTACTGTTTTTAGAATTACATCAAACTAAACGCTACCTAAGATAAATAGCAAAAGTTGAGGAGGGTATTACAAAATCCTTTATGATCACATACAAACCCAACTACCTTTGCCATCTTGATTATTATATATAATTCCTATCACCCTTTTTTCTACGGTCTAAATTATATTTAGCTTTCTTTTGTCCTTCACTACCATCTTTATTAATGGTTACTTTCCTCGCGTGTCATAACAGAACTCTTGTAACAAACTTGTGCTTCCAGTTCTTTTTTAGGAGATTTCTTTTTTAGTAAAATGGATAAACTACGCGCTAGGAGTGTACATACCACCAATAATTGATCGTTCGATTCAAAATACACTCACCCAGTGGATATAGTGATTGTGTTACAAATCCAGGCTTACAACAGAAAGACATTTTTGACATCATCGCATTCGACTCGTATTGAACATTAAATAATAACAACCCCACACACTTATTACAGTAGAACTAGCACTATAGCAAAAATCATTTGGTCCTAGGAAAATAGTAAGCCTTCAGTTTCATGTTCTTTGGTAGCCGACAAAAGACCGACTAATATTAAAAAATGAGTCCAACCACTTTTTCTCTTTATATTTTAATTATATTAACAGAGGGTGTTATTTACATGGAGTTTCCTTATCCCTAACTTATTACTAATTATATTCCTTCTTAAAAAAGAGTGATATTGAAGTGTAGTGTTCTTATCCCCAACTTCAATGACAATCATTGATAGCGACTTTTAGAATATAGCACCACAATAGTGAAAGAGACATTATAAGCGAGAAAAAGACCTTCAATTTTTTTCTTTCCATTTCCCAAAAGAACCAATTTAACACCTCAAAAATTTTTATATTTATATGCTTCCAATTCTTCTATCTTCACCAAAGAGCTCGTTCCGCCTTAAGTGAGCTTGCCTTGATCGAGGTAAGCTAATGGTAATATTTGAAGTTCGAGGTTAAGTTTTTGAAAAGAAACTTGATTTCGGTGACAAATGCGCAAACTTATTAATGTGATGTGAGCTTCAATGGACCTCAACTAGATCATGGGATAATGATAAAATGGTAATTTTATAAAACATAATTAAATTAAAAATGAAATTAAACAAGTAATGTTTATAAATATGAGGAAGTCACCTTTTCACTTGAAAATGATATCAACATTCATTTAAAATTTCATATAATATGTGTTGTCATTGCTCATGTTAAAAGGAACATTAATATTGTTTAATATTCTAATGTTAATCTAGAAATTTAAAATTATAATTTTTTAAAATATAATTGTTTATTAGAAAAAGTGGAAATTGCCAAAAACCCTTTAAGTTTGTAAAAATTGCTAAAAAAACACCCGTTAGTTTTGCAATCCCTAAAAACCCCCTCCTTTTTAAACTCTATGTTTTTTTCAAACCCCCAAACCACTATAACGGATGTCAACGGAGTGAGTTTCAAATTTTATGGACGAAAATGCCCTTGCATGGGGAATCGTGGCTGCAGCCATCTCGGCGATTTGAGAGGATGTGGGTGGTTTTCCGTAGGGGTAACCCGAGAGGCAATTTATTGGAGCCAGTTTACTTGCTTTTTCTCAACTCGCGTCTTGACTCTTCCATTTCCAGTTGTCTCCGAAGTTGTCTCTACCGGCGAAAGCCTCGTATTTCTGACTTTTTCCTTTCCACGGTATCTCAAAGGAGAAGTCCCCAGCAACTAGTTGGCATTTCATCGGGCTTGCAATCTAAGGTATTGAGTATTGTTTTATGTTAAGCTGCTACATTACAAAGAAAAAAATTTTTTTCGGTTTTTGTTTTGTGTTCCTGTTTTTGTTGGAAGATATTGAAGTCTCGAGGGATTTCTAGTTTGGGGGTTTTTGTTAGTCTGCAGGGAGATTTCTGACTAGGGTTTTGTTTTTGTTTTTGCATTTTAGATCAGTATACACTATCGAAAAAAAGTTTTTTTCGATTATTATGATTTATAGTAATATTTATAATGTACATTTCCCCTTTTCATTTGATATGGTTGCGAGTTTTACAAATGAGGGTTGACGTTTAAGAAATGAGATGTTCTGAGTTTAAGTTTTGTTGTCATTTGTTTAAGTATTCTCGTCTCTGTTTAATAAAGTCGGGTCTCGTGTAACATTTGATATCTCCGTTTAATAAGCGAGAGGTTACCGTTTAAAAACCTTAAATTTGCGCTTAAACTTTTTGTGAATCCCGCATGTTGAATGTGTTGTTATTGTCGCGAGTGGTGATTATGGCTGGTTAACCTAGTTAATAGGCGATGCTATTTGACACCGGTAGTGGAGACTTTAGCAAAATACAGTAATTAAAAAAAATAAGAACCATTAAAAAGAACATAGGACTAGGGTTTTGATCAAAAAATTATGAGACATTTAAAAAAGAAAAATAGGATTCGGGTATTGTTAACAAAATAGGAGACATTCCGAATAGAAAACATAGGATTATGTTTTTTTCCAAATATAGTAAACATTATGAAAAGAAAACATGAGGTTAGCGTTTTAATTGCAAAATATGAGACATTACTAAAAGAAAACATAGGATTAGGGTTTTAATTACATTCCAAAATGAAAACATAAGATTATGGTTTTGATTGAAAAATATGAGATATTTCAAAAATAAAACATATAATTAGGGTTTTGATAGAAAAATGGGAGACATTACCATTATAAAACATAGGATTAGGGTTTTGATTAAAAACCAAAAAATGGGTTATATTTACAAAAGATAACATAGGATTAGGCCTTTTATTCAAAAATAAGAAACGTTCAAAAAAGAAAACAAAGAATTAGTGTGTTAGTTGAAAGAAAGGGCATTCCAAAAAAAGAAAACATAGGATTAGAGTTTTTGATTCAAATATAGCGGGCATTCGGGACAAAGGATTAAGTTCATGATTGAAAAAAATATCAGATATTTCAAAAACAAACCATAGGATTAGTGTTTTTGATTGATAAATATGAGACATTCAAGAGAACAACATCCGATTATGTTATTGAGTAAAAAAATTAGCAAACATGCCCAAAAATAAAAAAAGAAAGGATTGGGATTTTGATTAAGAAAATTGAGACATTGTGACAAAGGATTAGGGTTTTGATTCAAACATGAAAAATAGGGCCCATTCCGAAAAAGAAAAATATAGGATGAGAATTTTGATTTTAAAAATAGCAGACATTTCAAAAAGAATAGAAAGGATTAGCGTATTGATTGAAAAAAATAGGAGACATTCTTAAAAGATAACATAGGTTTGAATTTTGATTCAAAACTGATAAATAGGACATATTAAGAAAAGGAAATATAGGATTTGGGTTTTATTTTAACATAGGAGACATTTCAGCATGAAAACACAATACTAGTGTTTTGATTCAAATACAGTATTCATTCCAAAAATAAAACATATGATTATTGTTTTGATTGAAAAATACGAGACATTACTATAAGAAAACATAGGCTTATGTTTTGATTAAAAATTAGTAGACATTCTAAAAACAAAACATAGGATTATGGTTTTGAGTGAAATATAGTATACATTAAGAAAATAAAACATAGAATTCTAGTTATGATTGAAAAATATTAGACACACGGAAAATAAAACATTGGATTATGTTTTTCAATAAAAAATAGCAGACATTCCCAAAAGAAAACATAAAATTAGGATTTTGATTAAAAAATAGGACGCATTCGAATAAAAAATTTCAGATTAATGTTTTGTTCAAAAAATATGAGACATTAAGAAAACATAGGATTCAGTGTTTTGTTTATAAAAATAGGAGACATTCGAATCAAAAAAATATAGGATTAGGATTTTTGATTAAAAAGAAGAGACATTACAATAAGAAAAACACGGGATTAGGGTTTTTGATTTAAAAAAATGGGAGACATTATGATAAGAAAACATAGGATTTTTTTGTTTTGATTTAAAAAAATAGTAGACATTCAAAGAAGAAAACATAGCATTAAAGTTTTGATTGAAAATATGAGACATTTCAAAGAGAAAACATACGATTAGGGTCTTGATTGAAAAAAAGGAGACGTAGCTATGTGAAAACATAGGATTAAGGTTTTGAATGAAAAATAACATACATTACTATAAGAAAACATAGGATTAGTGTTTCGATTAAAAAATAGTAGACATTCCAAAAATAAAACAAAGGATTAGAGTTTGGAATCAAATCTAGTAGGAATTCCAAAAAATATGTTAGTCTTTCATTCTTTTATTTTAATTGTTATATTTTTTAATTAATAAAATTATAAAAATCAACCATGTAACAAAAAAAAAGGGGGAGCGGTGCAATACGAAGACTCTGGAGTTGGTCACGCATCCTAGTACTATTATTGCCCAAGCTCGCTTAACTACAAAGTTCTGATTGGATCCAGTGCTTTAGTGTAGTATGATCGCACACGATAGAATTTCATTTCCAACTGAAAAAAGAAAGGATTATGATTTTGATTGAAAAATAGGGTTCGTTTCCAATTGAAAACATAAGAATTATGTTTTCATTAAAAAATAGGAGGCATTCTGAAAAGAAAACAAAGGATTATGGTTTTGGTTGAAAAATATGAGACAATACTAAATCCTATGTTTTATTTTGCAAACAAAACCTGAATCCTCATATGATTAGGAATTTGATTCCAAAACAGTAGACATTGCAAAAAGAAAAGAAAGTATTCGAATTTGATTAAAAAATACTAGACATCTAGAAAAGATAACAAAGGATTAGGGTTTTAATTCAAAACCGAAAAATAGGACAAATCAGAAAAAGAAAACATGGGATTAGTGTTTTTATTAAAAGATAGGAGACATTCAAAAAGAAAAATATATGATTAGGGTTTTGATTTTGATGCACTCTCACCAAGTGTATGGGTCACAAGCAAGTAGTAAAGTTATACTCTGTGAGGGGTAGGGTTGTCGAACCGCAGGGACTTGAACTTAAAGTACTCAGTTTTCCTCTGATCTCTAGTGAATGAAAGATTGAGTTGGTTATAAACAAGAACAAGCCAAGAATTGAAAAGAATGAATGGGAAGAATGGGCGGACTAGGGTTGAGTATTTGACAATAAGAGAGCAATGCCCCAAGGTGATCCCTACAATTCATAGCATGCTGAATTATCTTTGGTGCCTACCAGGTACATCCTAAGGTTCAAGTGTGTGCTCAAAAAGCGATGTTGCATCTATGGTTCTCAAAACACCAAAAGTCTGATTGGGTAACTGTGCATCTCAAACACACCAACTTTTACAATCACAAGTAGCAATCACAACTATGGTCATCCATACACCAAGTTTTACCAAAAGCATGTGTGCACATAACACAACAAATTATGCAACACGAGATTTAACACTAGAATACAAAGAACTCCGTGAGACACTAAAAACAATTAGTCAAAGCATACAAAACATTGTATTTCAACACCCTGGGGCACCTTGGACAGTTAGCCCGTCATGGATGAGTACTACAAGGAAGAAATAAATGAAAATCTCGAGAAAGAGGACATGATTCTCCCCTTTCTACACAAGATGATCTTCCTTGGTGCCAACCCCACTTCTCTTGTACCTCCGAGTTCACCCATGATCTCTGTAGATGGTGTTATGAAGAAAGATCTTCGATCTCATACAAGTCCTCCCAGTCGAGAAAAGAATCTCTGAATAAAAATGATCCTGAGACCCTAAAGCATTACGAGTAATATGGCACTTTTTAGGCTTGACACGGTCCATGCATGATCGTGCTATGACCGTGTCCTCAATGATGGTTCTAAGTGAAATGTACTTGGAATATTTAGAAGAAGAGACACGATCATGTCATGCCGTGTCTAACACGTGCCTGCGATCATGCGAAGAGCTTCTAGATCATGTTGTCCTTGTTTCGAGAAGCGGCTTCATGCCGAGATTTTCATGGGAGCATGCCCATGGTCTTCTGCGTGACAGTGTCAAAGCCTTGTGCATGATCTGTTTGAGTTCTTTTCTTGTTTTTACGCAGGTGCGTTATTCAAGAGGACAACGACCTTTCAGATGCGTTACCCATATCGAGTTTTGAACCTTAGCATAATCTTGATTCTTACGCTTAATTACTCCTCAAATTCACTCCACTTTGTTTCGAGCCCTTGATTTCTGCACATGAAGAAAAAATACCAAGAATAGCAACTCAAATGGATAAAATCATGCTAAAAGACAAGTAAATGATTGTAAAGAGGGTGAGTGAATACAATATGAAATGCACTCATCAAATACACCAACACTTGAATGTTTGCATGTCCTCAAGAGATCTCACGTCACTCAATTAAAGAGGGGATGAGTGCATTACCTCTAATCTCAAGGGAATGGCACATCCTTAAGCAAAAAGGGAATAACTAGTTTTAGTTCAAACAATAATGCTTGATAAAGGAGAACACTTGTACTTTGAGGACCATACATGTGTACAAACCCAAAATGAGTGGCCCAAAGTCTCTAGGCTTCAACTTATCACTAATTAACTTTTTATTTCACTTAGAACAATAGGTAGTAGCTACATACACACCCTAGGGGTAGTCTTCTCTTATGGTAAGCCAGTCAAATATACACTTATAATGCCCAAAAATTCAAGCTGCTCAAGAGTAGCTTTCACTCCTCTAGGTAATAGCTCTTTCTACCATATTTTAAAAACTCAAAAATTTTTAAAAATTAGACTGGTAGGGCATCCCAAAAAAATCCAACTTCTAGTTTTTAATTTTAGCTAAATTAATGCAATGTGGATTTTAGTGAAAGGTTTCCACCCTAAAGTAAGTCGCTCCAAAATTAGGGTAATGTGATGAAGTCTTAGGTCATTAGACTAAAAGTGATTCTACAAGTTGCTCCAAATAAGTCCCTAACATGCTCAGTGTCCCTAAGTTTAATAATTTCATCATAGATCGTAGTGTAGAAGGCACTCATCCATACAAAGCAATCATAGCGGTGTTGTTGCTCTCAATATGTTTTCCCACTCCAAGAAATTACACAATCCTTGAAAGTGAGTGGAGGACACAAGTAAGGCTCAAGAAATATTATAATATAAATTAAGAAACACTGAAAAGAATAACAACCATAGCAAAATGAAGATAAATAAACTAAAAATGTAGCAGGGAACTTCCTTGCTAGCCCGACAACAAGAGAAACAATAAAAGAAATACAAGTAAAAGTAAAGAAAGCTAAGTAAAGACCATGGTACGCTGTGACATGTGATTAAAACAGTGCACTCTTGGCCTCTAAATCGCTACCGTGGAGGTAGAATCATCCACGAGACTCCTCGGATCAGAAGTGTCGAGCCCCAAATATGACAAATGGGTCACTATAGGGATAACCTCACATCTAAATGCTCAGCGATTGGGTGACACTCCTCTGCCGGGCACAGAATGTTGCCAAAGAACAAGTATTATGGTATGGGGGCATGAGGTGGTGACGGGATCTCTGGCGTGAGGCGGTAGCAAGTGGTGGTGGGGTAGGTGCATCATCATCCTGTTGGGGTACATCCAAAGCGATTACTCAGTAGTGGACTACGGGATCATGTACTCAAACCTCTTAGCGATTTGAACCCGCTTCTGATATCCCCCATCGACTCCCTC
>NC_052479.1:8294718-8328704 GCF_009730915.1 Dioscorea cayenensis subsp. rotundata
CTTTGTTTTCTTGTAGTAATGTCTCCGATTTTCAGTCAAATCCCTAATCCTATGTAGAATGTCTACTATTTTTATTCAAACCCCTAATCCTATGTTTTATTTTGGAATGTCTCTCTATATTTTCAATCAAAACACTAATTCTATGAATGACTACGATTTTCCTAATCAAAATTATAATCTATGTTTTCTTAGAGTAATGTCTCAGTAAAGTCAAACCCTAATCCTATGTTTTCTTTTCAGAGTGCCTACAATATTTAAATCTCAACCATAATCCTATGTTTTCTTTTCGCATTACAAAACAAGCCAATGTTTTCAATTCAAAAACATAGGATTGAAAACCCTAATACTATGTTTTTTTGTAAGATAGTAGACGTTTTAAATGATAGTTTCAAATTGCTCTAACTTTTTTAAATCATAATCCCATAATCCTTTGTCCTATTAGAAATAAGTAACGATGAAAACCCTAATCTAAATGTTATTACAATGTCTAATTTTTAATCAAATCTTAATCTTATGTTTTCTTTTGGGAATGTCTCTTATTTTTTAATCAAAACAATAATCCTATGTTTTCTTTTCATAATGCCTCATATTTTTCAAAACCCAAATCCTATGTTTTTTTCTGAATGTCTACTATTTTTGAATTAGAACCCTAAAACTATGTTTTCTTTTGGAAATGCCCCATATTTTCGGTTTTAAATCAAGACACTACTTCTGTATTTTTCTTTTGAAGAATTCTCTCTCTATAAATCAAAACTCTAATCTTATATTTTCTCTTGCGATTGCCTACTATTTTTGAATCAAAACCCTAATCTTTGTTTTCAAAATATTTCATATTTTTTAATCGTAATTCAAATTTTTAATTATTTTTGCAAAAGCCTCCTATTGTTTAGTGAAAATCCTAATCTTAGGTTTCTTTTGGTGAGTGTCTCTTTTTTGAATACAAAAACAATAATCTTTTTACTTTCTTTTTCCCTATGTCCACTATCGTTTGTTTTTGGAATATACTGTTATTTTTATATCAACACCATAATAGCAATGTCATCTATTTTTATTCAAAACCTTAATCCTATTTTTACTTTTTAGAAATGTCTCCTTATAATCAAAACCATAAACTTTTTGTTTCCTTTTGGGAATGCCTACTATTTTTCAATCAGAATCCTAATCCTATGTTTTCTTTTACAAATGTTTTTGAAAAATTATGAGACATTATGAAACGATTTGAAATGTCTCATATATTTTAAAAAATGGAGACATTTCAAAAAAGATCTAACCCTATCCTTTAATAAGAAAACCTAAATACTATGTTTTTCTTTTTTGAAATGTCTCATTTTTAATCAAAATCCTAATCCTCTTTTGGTAATGCATCCTATTTTTAAATCAAAACAGTCATTCTATTTTTTCTTTTTTAATGTCTCCTATTTTTCAATCAAAATACTAATTCTATGTTTTCTTTTCGGAATGTCTCCTCTTTTTAATCAAAACCCTAATCCTTCGTTTTCTTATGAAAATCTTTGTTATTTTTCAATCAAAACCCTAATCCTATATTTTCTTTTGGAAATGTCCCCTGTTTTTTGTTTAAATCAAAACCCTAATCCTATGTTTTGTTATAGTAATGTCCCCTATTTTTCAATCAAACCATTAATCCTGAATTTTCTTTTCTAAATATTTGCTATTTTTATTCAAATCCCTAATGCTATATTTTTTTTTCGGAATACCTACTATATTTTATTCAAAACATTAATATTATGTTTTCATTTTAGAATGTCTTCTATTTTGGAAACAAAACCCAAATCCCATGTTTTCATTTCTTAATGTCTCCCTATTTATATGTTTTTAATAAAAAAACTCTAATTCTATGTAGAATGCCTACTATATTTTGAATCAAAAAAATAGTATATTTGAATAAAAGATGTCCCTTATTTTTGGGTTTGATTAAAAACTAAAAAAACAAGGGGACATTTCAAAAAACAAAAAGATAGGATTAGGGGTTTCTAATCAAAAAAATAGAAATGGCTCCAATTTGACTTATGGTTTTGATTAAAAAATATTAGGCATTATGAAAAGTGAACATAACATTTATCGATAAATAGGGAGACATTAAGAAAACATTCAATTATTTCGGAATGAAATATAGGACACATTAATATAAGAAAACATAGGCAATGGTTTAGATTCAAAACTAATAAATAAGAAACATTCCAAAAAGAAAAAATAAGAGGCATTATGAAAAGAAAAAATAGGAGGCATTTCATAATGTCTCATTTTCTTGAATCAAAACCGTGATCCTATCTTTTGTTTTGGGAGTTTCAGCTAATTTTTTAGCAAAACGCTAATCTAATGTTTTATTTTCGGAACATCTCATATTTTCATTCAAAACATTAATCTTATGCATTTTCTTTTCGGAATGGCTCCACTTTTTCAATCAAAACCTTAAGCCTATATTTTTTTTTTCAGAATGTCTCCTATCTTTTAATCAAAACCCTAATCCTATGTTTTCTTTTCGGAACATGTTCTATTTTTCATTTTTATATCAACACCCTATTGTTTTTTTTCTTTTCTAAAAATCTCATATTCTTGAATCAACATAATAAATGATTTAATTTGTAAATGTCTACTATTTTTGAATCAAAAATCTAATCTTATGCTTTCCTATTAATGTCACCTATTTTTCTATCAAAACCTTAATCTTATGTTTTCTTTTGTATATGTCTGCTATATTTTAATCAAAACAATAATCGTATGTTTTCTTTCCGTAATGTCTCATATAGTTTTTTAATCAAAAACCTAATCATAAATTGTTTTTTGAATTCCTCCTATTTTTTAATCAAAACTCAAATCGTATGTTTTCTTTTCTGAATGGTTTGTATTTTTTAATAAAACCCCTGAACTTATGTTTCTTTTGAGAATGTCTACTATTTTTGAATCAAAACCATAATTGTATGTTTTCTTTTCGTAATGACTCATATTTTTTAATCAAAATACTAATCCTATGTTTTTTTGGAATGCCTCCTATATTTTTATGAAAAACATAAATTTATGTTTTTTTTAATGTATACTATTTTTGAATCAAAACAATAACCCTATGTTTTCTTTTCCAAATGTCTCATATTTTTCAATAAAAACATTATACACATGTTTTCCTTTCGGGATGTCTACTATTTCTGAGTCAAAACCCTAATCCTATATTTTCTTATAGTAATGTCTCCTATTTTTCTTTCATAACACTAATCCTATGTCTTCTTTTACTAATGTCAACTATTTTTCAATCAAAACTCTAATCCTATGTTTTCTTTTCGGAATGCCTGCTATATAAGAATCAAAATACTAACCCTATGTTTTCATTCTAGAATGTCTCCTATCTTTCAATCAAAACCCTAATCCAATATTTTCTTTTTGAAATGTCTCCTATCTGTCATTAAAAACCCAAATCCTATATTTTCTTTTCTTAATCTTTCCTATTTATCAGTTTTGAATGAAAACCCTAACATTTGTTTTCTTAGAGGAATGTCTCCTATTTTTCAATAAAAAACTTAATCTTTTCTTTTCCTTTTGAAATGTCTGCTAATTTTTAATAAAAACTCTAATCCTAAGTTTTCTTTTCGTAATGTGTCCTAGTTTTCAGTTTTGAATCAAAATCCTAATCCTTTCTTTTTTTTGGAATGTCTCATTTTTTTGATCAACTATGTATTATTTTCAAAAAGACTGGATTAGGGTTTTGATTCCAAACCCTATTTTTGATAGTAGACATTACTACAAGAAAACATGTTTGAATCAAACCCCTAATCCTATGTTGTTTTTCGGAACGCTTACCATATTTGAATCAAAACTCTAATCCTATATTTTCTTTTTTTAGAATGTCTCCTATTTTTCAATAAAAACCCTAATCCTATGTTTTTATTTTCGGAATGCCTACTATATTTGAATCAAAGCCCTATTTTTAAGTTTTTGAATTAAAAACCCTAATTATATGTTTTTCTTTTCGTAATGTTTCATATTTTTTTAATCAAAAATCCGAAAACTATGCTTTCTTTTTGCAAGGCTTCTTATTTTTTTCGAGTTTTTGAATCAAAACCCTAATCTTATGTTTTCTTTTCAAAATGTTGCATATTTTTCAATCAAAACCATAATAGTTGTTTTATTTTCGAATGCCTCGTATTTTTTTCAATTGAAACGGTAATCGTATGTTTTCTTTTCGGAATTCCTACTATATTTAAATCAAAACACTAATCTTATGTTTTGTTTTCATCATATCTCCTATCTATCAATCAAAACCTTAATCTTATGTTTTCTTTTTGGAATAAGTCCTATTTTACGGTTTTGAATCAAAACCCTAATCCTTTCTTTCCTTTTTGGAATGTCTACTATTTATTAATCAAAAGCTTAATCCTATGGTTTCTTATAGTAATGTCTACTATGTTTAAAAAACAGGAAAAATTACTATAGGAAAACATTGTATTCAGGGTATTGTTTGAAAAAAAACCATTGGATTTAGTAATGTCTCATATTTTTCAATCAAACCCTAATCCTATGTTTTCTTTTGGGAATGCCTGCTATTTCTTAATCAAAACCCTAATCTTATGTTTTTCTTTAGAAATGTCCCCTATTTTTCAATCAAAACATAATACATTCTTGTTCAAGTCGGGTGAATTTCTTTAGGGTGCGATCATACCAACACTGAAGCACTGTATCTCATCAGAACTTTAAAGTTAAATGAACTTTGGTGAGAGTAGTACTAAGGTTGCTGATGTCCTCCGAAGTCCTCATGTTGCACCCCTCCCCCTTTTCTTCCTACATGGTTTATTTTTATGATTTAATTAATTAAAAAATAAGAATAATAATAATAAAATGAAAGACAAAACTATATTTTTAATCAAAACCCTAATCATAAGTTTTTTTAGAGTAATGTCTCCTATCTTTTGTTTGGAGAATCTCTGCTAATTTTTAATAAAAACAATAATCCTATGTTTTCTATTCATAATGACTCCTATTTCTAATAAAACACCTAATCCAATATTTTCTTTTCGGAATGCCTCTTATTTTCGAATCAAAATTCTAATCTTGTGTTTTCTTTTGGGATGCCAGCTATTTTTGAATGTATGCTATTGTTGAATCAAAACCCTATTCCTATATTACCTTTTCGCAGTGTCTCCTATCTTTCAATCAAAACCCAAATCATATGTTTTTTTACTTTTTTTGTAGTGTGTCCTATTTTTTTAATCATAACACTAATACTATGTTTTTTTTAAATGTGTTTTATTTTTCAGCTTTGAATGAAAACACTAATCCGCTGTTCTCTTTTCGGAATATCTCATTTTTTTTAATCAAAACCCTAATAGTATCTTTTGTTTTGGGAATGTCTGCTAACTTTTTATCAATATGCAAATCTGATGTTTTCCTTTCAGAATGCCTCATATTTTTCAATGAAAACTGTCACGCCCCGTTCCGCGGGTCGCACATATGACATACTGCCATGACAACCCAGGGGAGGTCAAACACCTACTTCAACCCTAGATCACCATAAGGCTAACCTTTTCCTTGCACAATACCACTATAATCACAAGGAACAACTTAACAATAATTACTCACAACAATCATCTTACCCATATTCAACGGATTGACACCAAGGTAATAAGTATATATAACCACACTAAAATAAAGGTAGCAACAACAACAATGGCAACCACAACAAGTCCAAAAACACAGAGTATGTGATAAGTACTTATGTATTAAGAATGTAAAGTATTATTTCCTTATAATGAGCATTACTTTCATCAGGTTTAAGCACTGATACATGTGTACTTGTGTTCTTTTGTGCATGTATGATTGTGAAGCTAAGTACTAAGAAAAGAAGCCAAAAGTAGATCATGAATGCACTATTTGGTGGAATCTTGGAAGGAACAAATGTGAAGACACAAGTGGGGCTCTAAGATACGTGAATGTGTGCCAACCTCTATTTATTCAAGTCATTACAATGAGTTGGAGGGGCACGAAGGCAGTTACATTTGTGTATCCTGACTTGTGCATTGATAACAAGATCTTGCGCATCCTGACTTGTGCATTGATAATAAGATCTTACTAATGAGGCCTTTGATTAAAGAAGAGTTGCGATCTATGGCATAAATGTGTGCCCATTTATGTTGCCTCGATGAAAAGTGTGGAATTGGGATTGTTTTAGTGGAGTACTATTATAGCTCACTGTAGCAAATCAATGTAGCAGTTACTGTTTACAGCCGCCCAAAAATCAGGTTTCCAGAGAATCCTCCGGTCGTGTGGAAATTCCCCAGGACCGTGTGGAGAATCCACAGGGGTGTGTGGATGCCCGATTCCAACCCTATTTAAGTCGTGATTCAGCCCGATTTTTGGGGATCCTTTTCACTCTTCTCTCTAACTTTTCTCTATCTTTTTGGAGGCCGTCAGCTAGTGTTTTGAGAGGCTTTTTGCAAGCCTTTGGAGTGGTTCTATGGATTTGACACCGCACTCCGCTTGGAAGAAGGTTTTTGGGGGAGCTTTCATTGGCATCGATTCGATGAGGTGTGACCTAGGCCGGACAAGGGGAACTTTGGAGAAGATGAGGCTACTCCATAAGACCATCAACATGAATACTGAGGGGTTTTTCCAATGGATCACATGTTTTTTACTTTCGATTTCATTATTGATTGTATCTTGCTCCTTGGAGAGCTAAACCCCCTAGTGGGTACTTGGATTTTGTAAACCCTAGGATGTTATTGTTTCTTTAACCTTTTATTATGTTTTCCTTAATTGATGTTTTAATTGAGTTTCAATATTGAATGCTTGTTAAATGATTTCTCCCTTAGATGACACTAGGGTTATGAGTTCATCTTGGTAACCTTTGTGGATGGGTGAGATGCCACGAGGGTTAGACAAAGCTAGATTGGAGAGGGTTGAGAGGGTGAGTGGAGAGGTAGTGGCGTGTCCCCTTTCCCCTCCAGTGTGATTTATCCTACCTCCAATTCCTAGAGTTCTTTGCAATTACAATAGAGTGAAGAACTAAAGGATGAACTCCACTGGGCTTAGTTGCACGAGCAACAGAGTGAAGCGTTGAAGTGACTTTAGTTTCTGGTGCTTAATTGTGACTAGGGGTATTTCGCCTGGACCAAAGGGTTAGATCTACACATAGAAATAGGGTTTATCACTTGGAATCCCTAGAACTCCTTGCAACTTTACACAGTGTGAGGTGTTGAGACTCAGCGATTTCTCCACCGGGACATAGTTTAGAGTTAATCACGGTTGACCTTAGGTTTGGGACCATGTGCTTTTGGATTTCCATGACTCATTAAGTATTAGTTAGGAAGTATAATAGTAGGTCTTGCACTTGAAACATTAGTCCTAGGGGGAGCATTGTCCGAGTACCCCACTTCTATCGATTGCCTTTCCTCTCATTTACTTGTGCCTCTCATTCTTGTTTCTTTTATTTCTGTTTGCATCACATCTTATCAGCATAATCCTTATTTATCTTCACTTGGTTAAGTAGCAATTTTGTTACTTTTATGCCCTACTCTCTGTGGATACGATACCCCATTCTATTGGGATTTTGATAAATGCTTGTGTGATAAGAATGCGAAGCGTTCTTTCCTTATGATGAGCATTACTTTTGTCAAGTTTTAGCGCTAATACGTGTGTATTTGTGTACTTTTATGCAGGTTGAGTTGTGAGGCCGAGTATTTGTGAAAGAAGCCATTGTAGATCGTTTTACGCATTATTTGGAGGAGATCTTGAGAAGGCTCAAACGTGGAGACATGAGTCAAGTTTAGAATGCTAGAAAGTATGCCAACCTCCTTGTATTCGAGCTAAGGCAATGATTCGAAGGGGCACGAAGGCAGTTACATCCTAGTATTCTGGCTTGTGCATATTTAGCAAGATCTCCACCAACGTGACCGTTTATTGAATAACCAAGGTGATTTACGATGTGAACGTGTGCCCGTTTACGTTACCTCGATGGAAGCATGGATTCGGGAGTATCTTGGGCCGTTGCTGTAGCAGGGATACTGTAGCGAATCACTGTAGAAGGTATTGTTCACAGCAGCCGAAGAAAGAGCAAAAAAGAGGAGCCACACGGGCGTGTTGAAATTCCACACACCCGTGCATTAATTCCACAGGCCCGTGTGGAATATCCACAGGGGCGTGTGGAATCCCGATTCCAGCCCTATTTAAGGCCGATTTCAGCCTCGATTTCAATATTCTTTTGTACATCTTTTACAAACTTGAGAGAGGGCTGCGGCTAGGGTTTTGAGAGGTATTGGCTAGGGATTTGGAGAGGTTCTACGGCTCTGACATCGTCATCTCTTTGGAAGAAGGTTTTTAAGGTAGCCTCCGTTGGATTGATTTGGCGAGGCGTATCTTATATCGGACAAGGGGATCTTGTGACGAGTAGAGGACTCTCCACAAGACCATCGCCACGACTATCAAGGGGGTTTTTCCTATGGATTGTTCTCTTTTACATTTGATTTCATTATTGTTTGTATTGTGCTTCATGGAGAGCTAAACCCCTAGTGGGTACTTGGGTATTTGTGAACCATAGGATGTATTAGTTTCATTGAATCTCTTTATTATGCTTTCAATTAATTGATGTTATTGTGAGTTCCAATCTTGAATGTTTGATTGTTTGAATACTCCCTTAGAGTGACACTAAGGTTGAGAGTTCATGTGGTAACCCTTGTGAGTGAGTGACACACCACGAGGGTTAGACAAAGCTTGATTGGAGAGGGTTGAGAGGTACAGGAGCGTCCCCTTTCCCCTCCGGTGTGATAGATTCTACCTCCTTTCCTCGAGTTCTTTGCGGCCATAATAGAGCGAATGAGCTAAGGGATGACCCTCCGCTGGGGCTTAGTTGCGAGTGCAATGGAGTGAAGCGTTGAGGTGATTTTAGCATCTAGGGCTTAATTGTGGTTAGGGATCTTTCTTCTGGACCAATGGGTTAGGTCTACAATTAGGAAGAGTTTTATCACTTGGAATCCCCAGAGCTTAATGCAATCCTTCTTACGAGTGCGAGGTTGAGAGGTTGTTCAACCTCTCCTCCTGGACATGTAGAGGATTAGGCTTGGTTAACCCTAGATTCAGTGCCATTCATTAAAGGATATCCCTGACTCACCATTGCATTAGTTAGAAATCATAATAGAGAGTTCTTGCACTTGAAATGATTTTCCTAGGCGGATCAATACCCGGGTACCCCATCTTTATCGATTGCCTTACCTTCTCCTTTTCTTTTGTTCTCTTTCGGGTTGTTTTACTTTTGAGAATTAAATCTTGTCATACATATCACTATCCAACTTTCATATAGTTAAGAAGCAAATTAAGTATTTTTACTCCCTTTTTCCCTGTGGATACGATACCCCACTCACCTGGGACTTATTACTTTGACAACTCCGTGTACTTGCGGGTAGCATTGTCAAGTTTTTGGCGGCGTTGCCGAGGAAAAGGCGTTTAGAGATACTTTCCACTTTTGTTTTCTTAACTATTCATTTATCCATTCTATTTCACATTTTCTTTTCTATCATCATTCTGATTTGTTCTCTTTCCTTTGTAGCAGCTTTAGTTTGATGACCCGAGGGAACACCTTAATATTTATTGAAGGAGATCCCGAGCTTGAAAGAAGACTTAGAAGAAAAGGGAAAAGACCTGTGGAAGACCAATCTAATCTAGCTCATTTGGATGTTGAAGAAGGGTCAGATAATATGCAGAACAGAATGAGCAGCAGAGGACACTCTCTGATTATGCTAGACCATCAGTTTTGGGCATACAATCGAGTATTGTGCGACCCCCAATTACAGCTCAGAATTTTGAGCTAAAGCCGACATTTTTCCACATGTTGCAGCAATCCGCACAGTTCAATGGTTTGGCCGATGAGGATCCAAACAGTCACATAGAGAACTTTATCGAGGTGTGTGATATGCTCAAGATAAATGGGGTGACGGATGATGCCATCAAGTTGAGAGCCTTCCCATTTTCCCTAAAAGGAAGAGCAAAGCAGTGGCTACACTCATTACCTAGAGCCTCGATTACTACATGGGAGGAGATGGTAGAAGCTTTTCTAGCCCGTTATTTCCCTACTGGAAAATCTGCAAAGCTTAAGAATGAGACCTCATCCTTTGTACAGTCGGAATTAGAGTCTCTATTCGAGACATTGGAAAGGTTCAAGGAGCTCCTGAGAAAGTGCCCACAACATGGATTCCCGGAGTGGATGATTGTTCAGACTTTTTATAACGGGTTGAATCCTAGTACAAGACAACTCTTGGATGCGGCAGCACGAGGTACCTTAGGTAGCAAGACCCCGGATGAGGCCCATCAACTTATTGAAGAAATGGGTTTAAACAACTACCAATGGAATGCCAGGGAGAAGAAAAAGATGGCCGGTCTTCATGAGATAGATGCAGTAACTTCATTGGCGGCGCAAGTGGAAAATTTGAGTAAGAAGTTAGATCTTCTAACTTCAAATAGAGTGGCGGGCGTGAGTACTTGCACCGGGTGTGGTGGAGGACATGCTCCCTCCGATTGCCCGATCTCTATTGGTGATGCATCTTCGGTTGAGAAAGTCAATTTTGTAGGTAATGGTATGCGGACTCAAGGAAACCCATATAGAAATACCTACAATCCAGGTTAGAAGAATCATCCAAATTTCACGTGGAGCAACCAAGGTCCACAAAAGGCCATGGGAGCACCGGGTTTCCAACAACAAGGCCCGAACTTGGAAAACAGAGTTTCAGGTTTGGAAACCCGAATGAATAACTTGGAGAAGGCCTTTACTAGATTTGTGCAATCTTCAAACACAAGGTTTGAATCAGTTGAGGCAACACTTTACAATCACACCGCCTCTTTGCATAACCTTCAAAATCAGGTGGGGAAGATTACAAAATCTCTCTCGGAAAGGCCACATGGAAGCTTGCCGAGCAATACCGAGACCAACCCTAGAGAGCATGTGAAGGTGATCACTTTCAGAAGTGGTCGTGAGGTTGAAGGTAGGCTTCCGGGTGAGAAGCGAAAAGAACACGCACCCGAGGTTATAGAGGTTGAAGAGGGAACAAGAAAAGAGAAGGAGGTGGCACCCCCACCTTTCAAGCCGAGAATCCCTTATCCCTCTAGGTTGAAGAATGATCAAGCGGATGAACAGTACAAGAAGTTCCTGAGTTTGTTCAACCAACTTCACATCAACATTCCATTTGTTGAGGCATTATCTCAAATGCCTAAGTATGCAAAATTCTTGAAGGACTTGTTAACTAACAAGAGGAAGTTGGAGGAGAGTGCTTCGGTGATTCTAGATGCATCTTGTTCGGCGGTCCTGCAAAAGGCCATACCGAATAAGAAGAAGGACGCGGGAAGCTTCATCATTCCATGCAACATTGCCAATTTGGGTGAAGAAATGGCATTGGCTGATTCAAGGGCCAGTATCAACGTTATGCCATACACTTTCTTTCAGAAGCTAGGCTTAGGAGAGCCTAGACCCACTCGGATGACTTTACAATTGACGGATCGAACGGTGAGACATCCGAGGGGTATCATTGAAGACGTGCTTGTCAAGGTGGACAAGTACATTTTTCTGGTTGACTTTGTAGTGCTAGACATCGATGAGGACGCGGATGTACCCTTGATACTTGGGAGACCATTTCTGCGGACTTCCAAAGCATTGATTGACATGGACGGCGAAGAGCCAACTTTGAGAGTCGGAGATGACAAGCTCACATACCGCCTTGCTGAAGCCATGTGACATTCTCTTGATTTTGATGATACTTTGTATTTTCTAGACACTACTGATGAGATTGTTGATGAATACATGCAGGAAATGTTCAATCCGGACTCGTATGAGGGTTTGTTCGACCAAGAGGAGGAAATTGAAGAAGTAATGATGCTTGGTTCGACTGAAGAAGTACCATCTACCCCAGGGATCTTGAAGAAGGTGCTCCGGAAGATGAAGAGGTAAAGGAGAAGCCACCGGAAAGCCTCCAAGACTATTGGACGAGTGTGCGAACCGAATGATGAACCGTTTCTAGGTAGTCCCAAGCCTGACAATTCACCCTCTACTCTCAAGAGACTTTGCTCATCATGCTTTCAAGCCATGGATAAGAGAGCAACTTTCATCTACGAACCCCTGTGAGGTAAGACGATGTACGTCAAGCTTAGTGACGTTAAACAAGCGCTTCTTCGGAGGCAACCCAAGTGTTTGCTGTTTTCCCTAGTCATAGTTTAGTTTTGCATGAATAACTTGTTAAGTGTTGGTGTCTTCATGATTAGATGCTTGTGCTATTTTCATTTTGGTGGATTTCTCTGTCATCGTGTGTTTTCTTGTTGATTTAGCAAAGATTTATTCGTTTGAGCTTGTTTCTATTGTTTTTCACTGGTAATTGTTGCATAAAAGAGCAGGCTCTGAATGTGTAAACATGTTCAGAAAATTTCTGCAGAGCCTACAGAGTTTTTCAAGTCATCAAGAGAAAACGCACGAACATGTGGAATTTCCACACGCCCATGGGGTTGTATTACGAGCTCATCCTTAGAGCACATAGGGGCGTGGACTCGCCCCTGTGGGCAACCTTGTGACCAACGTACGGGCGTGGGCATTTTCCACACACCCGTGTGGAGGTCTACAGAAGATTCCTTCTCCATCCCGAGAGCGCACAGGGGCGTGCGAATGCCCCTGTGAGTTGGGCCTGTTGTTGGACAGAGAGCGCACAGGGGTGTGCGGCTTCCGCTGTGGGTCGGGAGCATGAGCGTGGGTAATTTCCACACGCCCGTGCGAGTGTTTCCAGAGACAGCAAGAGCTATCCCGAGAGCACACTGGGGCGTGCGTCTGCCCCTGTGGCCCTCCACTGTGGAGACACACGGGCGTGCGTAATTTCCACACGCCCGTGTGGTTATGCAGAACTCTAAGGAGCGCGAGTTCTTTTTAAAGAAGACTTGTTTCTCTTCATCTACATCCTTCCCATCTTCTTCAGAATACTCTAGGATTGATTTCTGACCTCGTACTACCAATTTTGGAGCATTTTTACTTGGTTTTCCGGCCTATTCCTATTCTCCTCATCTCAACTCATCGGTAAGCCCCTATCTTTGATTTTCTTTGCCAATTCTTGATTTTAATCGATGAACTTGCTAAGAATGCTTCGTTTTTGCAATTAGAGTTTAAGAGCATGCTTAGAAAGAAGTTAGAAGAGTTGTCCAAGTGTTTTGTTGGTTTTTTTTAGGCGCGGCCATGCGGTTCTTCATACCTTGTGGATCAACACGGGCATGCGGAAATTCCCCATGACCGTGTGGATTTCTACAGCAGCATTTATCTAGCTTGTTTGATTGATTTCCTTTAAAAAATTTACGGGATATGGCACCTAGGTCAAAGAAGCAAGCAGAGAAACGTCCACTGGAGTCATCGTCCGAGTTCGAGGGCATGAGTTTCACTATTCCCGATCATCAGGCTCATTTCGTGCGTCTGTCGAGACTTTGGTGTGGACAGACTCGGTATCTGGACAGTAGCATACTCCGAGAGTTACAGCAGGGGGATGAGTTTGCTGAAGAGGTCGAGGACCTTGTGTTAGTAGGGGGGTGGAGTCAGTTGTTGACGATCAGAGAGCCCGCCATTCATGAGCTCACACTGGAGGTGTTGTCGTCATTTGAGTTTGATAGATCATATGAGAGATTCGACAGCATGGACGCCATCCAGTTCAGAGCATTTGGACATCACTACTGCATGAGAATCACACAGTTTTCAGTCTCACTTGGGCTATATGAGGAGGCATTCACGGACACTGAGGAGTATTCTCTGCCTCCGACTGATTATCTTGGAGCTTTGACACCTCAGAGAGCTTACCGAGTTCTGTGTGGTCAGGGTCAGTACGAGCTGGGCGTGTCCAAGGGCACGTGCCTTTCCCGACCTGCCTACAGATATTTACACGCCATTATGAGTAGGTCGGTGAATGGCCGTGGTGACAGCATCGGTGTTCTGAGCTGACAGGAACTTTTATATCTGTATTCGATGGTGCAACGCATACCGATTCATCTGGGGCACTTCCTTGCAGAGTACATTCATCATCAGGGGCATTATGTTAGATTGGGAGTGATCTTCTCAGGCCCCTATATTACGAGGCTAGTCATGGGCATGGGCCTCTTGGACGCGATCTGCGGGGCTGAGAGGACGAGTACCCCTGCTCCCCTGAGTCTGGAGACGATGAGATTGATGGGTATGATCCGCCATGTACGGACGGGGGTATATGGCTTGGTTCTACCCACTCCAGAGATGGGTAGGGTGATGATGTAGAGGCTTCTCAGTTGCCCCTGAGCCTCAACCGATGCCGATGGAGACCCGGCGCACCTCCGAGCGACGGAGGACCCACCCCCGATACATATGTTTTCACCATCTCAAGCCCATGATCATTTTGAGAGGCTCAAGAGTGCCGTGGGGGTGATACGGGCAGAGATCACTGAGGCACAAGCAGAGATAGCAGAGGTGGGCGCGACGTAGGACTTACAGTTCATAGAGTTCATGACGCATTTCAATGTTTTACAGCAGATCCTTCAGTGAGATGCTACCGCACCTTTTGTACTATGACCGCGAACCGCCCAGACGCCCCTGCATCACCATCATTGGACCCACCAGCACCTTCTGATCCATCACCAGTAGCAAAGGAGCCAGAGCGTGGCGCCGACACTTGACTTGCTTTTATTTCTACTTGCATTTTATTTTGGACATGTTATCATCAGAAAGGACTTTCCTTCTCAACTTATTTTCATTTTTTTTGTCTCGAGTTGTATTTCTTGCTCTATCTTATATATACTCGAGTTTTATTTTTCTTTTATTGAGCTCTACTGAACCCCCTCGTGTATGTGTGCAGATGGTCTTGTCATAATGGGAATTGAGAACTTGTCATAGACACGGCCAAGGTGCTTCGCACTTGGTCGTGTGTGCCTCCCAACCCATTGGAACATCACCCCCAAGGATTTAGCTCCATCAAATACAATACTAGAGTTAGGGCAGTATTGTTTCGATTGCTTCTCCCATATTTGTTCTTGATTGATATACATTATATATGAGCTTACATGTGTACATTGAGGACAATGTACAACTTAAGTGTGGGGGGGAGTTTCATAGTACACACATCTTTTATATATGTTCTAATTGATATAGATGCTCCCATAGCCAATGGTGGTTCACCGTAGTTGCAATGATGGTATTCTTGAGTTTAAGAGAATTTTTAATATTGAATGTTCTCATGCTCTAGTTCTTGCTTGAATTTTTAGGAATTTTTGCCCGAATAACATTTTGTGCACTTCTCACTCTTTAAACTCTTTTGGAAACTCAAGTCTAAGGTTAAAGGGACCAGTTTTTAGTTTTGTTTGTTGTGTTGCTTTACTAAAAAAAAATGGAAAATGGAAAAGAAAGAAAAGAGCAACGTGTTTTTTTATCTTTTTAATTACGCTTGTTGGGTGGAAAGAGCTACCACCCATGATGTATGAAGCTACTCTCATAAGTCAAGTACTAGCTATGGCCTATTGAGAGAAAGAGCTATCTCATGGGATGTGTGAAAGCTACCTCCCTGGTAGAAAGAGCTACCACCTCGAAAGTGTGAAAGCCACCTTAGCAGCCACTTTGGAAAGGGCTACCTTAGAGGATGTGTGAAGCTACTACCCATTTTGAAATGTTTGGTACTCTTTGTAGATAAATAAGTCCCTTATACATAGAAAAGGAGAAAGAATCAAGCTCCAACTTTAATCAACAGCAAAACCCTAGCTATACTCATCCAAGAACCAAAGAAGAACAAGCAAGGAAGAGGACATACTTTGAGTCAATGGATGCACACTCTTTAGGATCCAAGAATGAGTCCCCAAATCCCACTAAAATCACCACTTAACCCCTAAGAAATGTGGAGGAAGAGAGGAGAAGTAAATGGGATGGTTTTGAGGGAAGTTAGGTGAAGAAACTCAAACAGGGCTTTAAAGAGATGAACACATGAAATTCCAGTTTGAACAAAGTTTGCACATGACCGTGTTAGAGCTGGAACGGTATTGTAGCAAAAGTACTATAGCAAAACTTCTGTAGAAAACTACTATAGCGCAAACACTGTAGCAGCGATCTATAGAAAGGATACAATCTAAGTGCTCCTGACACGAGCATGTCAGAGCTGGATTTGAAAGTTTCAATGCCAGGATTCTCCTGAGAAAATTAGCATGACCGACATGTGTTGAGCATGACTGTGTGCACCCTAAAACCCACATTTAAACCATAAGCATATCCTCAAACACTCGGCAAGATGCTCCCAAACCTAAGGCAATGAGAAAACTACTAAGATGACCAAGATAACAAAGTAACAAACAAGGGAAAAATGGGTCGAATTACCACAAAAATCCTAATCCTTTTTTTTCTTTTCGGAATAACTCCAATTTTTCAATCAAAACCCTAATCCTATTTTTTCTGTTCGGAATGTCTCTATCTTTCAATAAAAACTGTAATCCTATGTTTTTTCTTGGATGTCTCTATGTTCTGCGATCACGGTCTTCTAAAGCACGATTGTGTTTTAATGAAGCATGATCCTTCTCCTGTGCTGTATGAGATTTCCAAAACGGGAGTCCACGCTAATGCTTCCAGTCCTAGTACGGTTAGTGTACTGCTAGCTCAACCATGTTGACCAAGATTCTTTTACAATATTGAACTGATTTTGCTTGTTTTTCCGTGTAGATCTTGTAATGTAAGGGTGTAGCTAATGGGCCTTTCAACGGGCACAGAATCAAGGAGCCCATTCCCGGCATAGATTTTACAGCTATTTTCCACACCCAAGTGCACCAGGTGCACTACACACACCTCTCTCATCACTACTTTTCCAAATCACAGGAGATCAGTTAGGTTGTCCTCAAGGAGATTGGATTAGAGGAGGAGGTCCAGTAGTTGCTGAGTGCTAGTGCCTTGAGACAGCTCTTCCAGATCACCAACAACACCTATAAATAGTTGGCGCTCATGGTGTTACCCAATTTTGATGTGTCTCAGGGCACTATTGCCTTGCACAATGCTGACTTCATATACTTCCAGGTATTAGGCATGATGCATTGGATGAGTCTCAATGACTTCTCCATCCACTGGGACCCAATGATGCGTAGTTTACTCAAACTCGTACATATGATGCTTTACAGATCTCTTGGCCGACTGGAGAGTCTCTATGAGGCTAAGTAACGGACAAACTTATGACCCCTTCCAGACCAAGGCCACCACTCTCTGATCCCTAGCACTCAGGTATATTCATTTTATACTCAACCACACACTAACGGGTTGTGGCAACAGTATTAGGGTCATTAGCCACCGTGATTTTGACTTCCTATTGAGCATGCTATATGGGTTCAATTTGCACTTGGGGTATAAGGTCGTAGTCTCCATTTTACATAAGGGGATCGATCCTCGCATCGTTATCCTCTTTGTCGGTCCCTACATTAATCATCTAGTTAGATGCATGGGCATTCTAGAGGACATATTGTAGCACCTACAGACTACTCGTGGGATCGAGTATCATATAGGGTGGGCCACCGGTCCTTCCTCCGCTGCTTCCTCAACCTATCCACTGATGATGCTGCTGCCGTTGAATCTCCATCTCCTATTTGTACCTCTCGATAGAGGTCACCATCGCTGCCCCGCGTTGCTTCTTGCCATCTTGAACAAATTACTTGCTCATCTATGGCGGTCAGGTGGATTCAGATGAGCATGTCTAGGATAGCTGATCATTTGGGCATACGATCATCACCTGAGCCCACCTTCCCCATGTGCCCTACTAGTCACATTGGGTTCGTTACCTCAAACCTAAGTGAGTCCCCGGATGATTCTACTTCTTCGAGTATTGATAACCCTTCAGAGAATGCCCAGTTCTGATCACTGCAATTTCAACTCTGTCTTTATTATCGTCTCTTATTGTTTTTCTTTTTTTGTTATTGGTCTTCGTAGTTCAGTTAGCAAGGGAGTCCCCTGCTATACTGACATTTTGGTTTGTTTATTTTCACACTACTTTTATGTTTATTTTTCTTGTGCCCTTCAATTTATTTTCTTATATATACTTGAGCTTCACCTGTGTTTCTCTACTCATCTCAGGGATTATATGGTTCCTTCGAGTTGACAAACATGTTTAGAGTGGCAACATCACTCTCTTTGTATAAGAATTCTAGTTTTGTTTAAATAGCACACACATTGAGAGTGGCAACATCACTCTCCGTGTTCAGGAAAGTCATATGAACCCCCTCTTTAATTGTTTGTTCTCAATCTTTATGGAGTATGACATACATCTTAACATTGGGAACAATGTAGCATTCAAGTGTGGGGGAGGATTGCATGCTTGTTTCCTTTTAATGAGTGCTTAACTAGTGATGATCAATGATCACTTTTACCTTGAAATTTTTAAACCTAGGATGCCACATGTGGGCTAGTTACACTTTTGATGCTAAGTTGTAAACTCACTAATAGCCTGAGGACCTAAAATTCCCTTCATTTTACCTAAGTGTGGAGTTGTATGCTTTAAGTTTATAATCATCTCCTTAGTGACCTAGTTGAGCACTTCAAGTGTGGATTCTTGTATTGAAAAAAAAAAAGAGAAAGATTGGCCTACCGATCACCCCCCTTAGTTACCTTTTGGAATTCCCTACTGATCATTTTTTCAAGCTTTAAAGTGGAAAAATGGTGGAAAGAGCTATCACCCTAGTTACATGGAAGCCTCCCTTGAGTAGTCAAATTTGGGCATTACAAGTGCACATTTGATGACCTACCAGGAGAAAAGGCTACCTCTAGGATGTATAAAGGTACTACACATAGAGTGCTTTTATTTTTGAGGTCCTTTGATGTAATTCAACTTTTTTTTGTATTTCTTTCTTCATGTTTCAACTTGTTTTCTTGAGTAATTTTCATGTGTGGGAGGTTTTTTTAGTATCCGAGTCGTTAGAATGGAAAAAGATATCAATCAGCTACCAATTGAGTGGTCTAGAGCCATTTTTGTTTAAGTTGAATGGGCATGACGGGGTCCGTACGGGCCCATATGCACCCTGGTATGAAAATCCAGAAACTTTCTATTAGGTCATGCAGGGCCGTATGCAGGCCGTATGGAACCCGACATAGGGAAGAATCTTAGGGTTTAAAAGCCCTTTTCCTTATCTTTTTCTCATTATTTCTACACTTTTCCTTGAGCCCTTTTCTCTTCCACTTTCCTTCTCCTCTAGAACCTTCATCTCCACTTCTCAAACCCATAATCCCTTGCCTTGAATCAAGAAGAAACTAGAAGATCTCTTCTTCCTCTCTTGAGAAGTGCGTTTATTTGGGGTTTTTGAGAAGCTTTGAGGTAAGGTTATTTGTCCCTTTTGTCTTCTTCTTCTCCCTTTCTCTTTTTGTTGAATTTCTTTGGGATTATTGGTGGAAAATCCTAGTTTTGGTTGGATCTAGAGTATAGAAGAAGTTTGAAGCTGTAAAACCTTGAATCCATTGAGAATTGAGAGAGATCTTTAATCTCTTAGTTATGGTTACTGTAGCACCGAACCAAATTGAGTTTCTTTTGCTTTTCTTGTTGGTTTTGTGGGTTTGGAGAGTTTCATTCTTGTTAGATCTTCTTGTTAGAATGTTTAGGAAACCCTAGGAACAATTATTTTCCCATTTTGGGCATTTTCATTCATCCACAATGATGTAGTTGTTGATGATGTTTGGTTGTTGTTTTGGGTTGTTAAATTGCTTCTAGGAGATGAGAATTCAAGCAAAGGAAATGATCCGGTAGGGAAGTAACACCAGAGGTTTTTAGCTTGCCATATTTGTGAGTGGGATCTACTAAATCATGGGCAATAAATATGTATGCTTTGTAATAGTTAAACTGCTTGCCTTTGAATGATAAACTTCTTGTTGTTAAAACTCTTGAATTGTTTTCCATGGGATCTAGAAATCATGATGGTTTACGACTTGGCTTATTTTATGATCATTGGTAAAAATTATATATATTACTCAGTGTTTGGAAACCATATATTTTGAAATATATGTTTTCAAGTTATGTATTTCAAGAGACTTGATATTCTTCTTATAATGACAAAAAAAAACATGTGTAATCCAAATTGAAATTCATTATGATGGTGCTATATTTGAAGTATATTTTCAAAGATTACATTTGTATGATGTTCTTGATAAAAATGATTTCATTAAAGATGATATAATCAAGTTATTCAGTATTCAAGTGAAAGTTACATATGTGAAAACTAGTTATCTCTTGATGAGAATTGTGGTATCATGTTGATATTTATATATTGAGCCTACGGGCTGGATTATTAATTAAATATTTTGATGGTGGCATGGTGGGATCCTCAATACCTACTTTAGTAAGGGTTAGAGTTTCCATGGGTCGACCTAGTTGGGGTGGCGTGGAGTATTCAAATGAGGTTTCACCCTTTCATGGGGTGCACGGAGAGCCTAAAAGGTGTGTAGGGTTTGGTGTCTGGAGTCACCACACAGATTCCCCAATGCCCAACACCAAGATTATATTAACTTGGTGGCTCCTGACCTAACTGAGGCCACAGTTAGTTAATGGAGGGTTTTCGAGGCTAGTTGTGATACTATTGACTATTTTAAATTGTTGATTTATTTATTACTGAACATTTTGATCTATGACTTATTAAAGAAATGTATGAATTTAGATTTCATACTTGGATGGATTCCGTGATGATGTAAAAGTTGTTTATCGTGCATTTCATATGTTATATTTGCTATTTAAAGTATTTTAAATATTTTAAGAATTGAAACATATTTTGGCATTGTATTTTTTTCAATCAAGCATGAGATGTAGTTCCATGTTTAGCCCCTCACTGAGTAACTTAGTTAGTCATCCCCCTTTCTTTTTCCTCCCAGGTGGTAGCACAACCTTGGGGTAATGCATGAAGTGATTGGTAGAGTTTATTTTGTGTTCCTCTTGAGTTGTGTATGATGCTTAAACATTTTGGCATGTATTAGAAGGATCCACTAAGATGTTATACCTTCATAATTTGTTTTACTTCTCTTGGATATTCCTAATTGTGTCAGTTAGAAATATGTGATGTATGAGAGTTATACCCAGTGTTTGGGTTGATGTTATCTGATAAGTGCTTGAGTGAACATGTTTTTATGCTTGTTTTACATACATTGAGCATCATATTTTATATGGTTTATGTCTCATTTCGTGTATTGGGTGTTCTTTTATGCATGTAGGTTGTGAAGGCATTGGGATTTCAAAAGGGAGCGAAGATAGGCTATTATGGCATAATATTGGGAGTTCTTGTACAAATCAAGTTGGAAGATACAAGAGGGGTTCATGTATGAGGAGATGTGTGCCAACTTCCATAGTTTTTGCAAGCCAAGTTATTAATGGAAGGGCACAAAGGCAGCCATGTCTCCACATCCCTCCTCCTTGTAAAGATTTCAAGACCTTTCAAGACGCATTGATGAAGGAAAAGCCGGATAGTCTACCATATGATCGTGTGCCCGATCGTGTGGCCTTAAGAGGAGAATGTTCATCGTGCAGCAGCAGGAAATCATGAAGCGGATTCTATGAGCGGCTTTTATCAGTAAGCGGAATCACCGTAGCCGAATCACCCATGAGCAGAATTATCGCTCACGCGCCCGCGGAAATTCCGCGCGCGGCGTGGGAATTCTGCGACCCACGCGGCGGCGTGGAATATCGCAGCGGCGCGTGGAATATCCACGCGGCGCGTGAGGGGCACGTGATGACGCGTTTTGAGGCTATAAATACACCTTTTGGCCGATTCTAAAGGGACTTTTTGCGGAGCTTTGAGCATAGACATTGAGAGAGAGACGGCTAGGGGTTGGAGGAGAAGGTCTTCGCCAATTGATAGGGAGTTCTTCACCAACTTTGATAGATTCCTTCGACGTCATAGCATTTTGGGGAGCCATTGGCAACCTAGCTTCGGAGAGGAATCCTTCAAGACGTAGAACTACCAATCAAGGCCAATCCGCACGAATTCGAGGGGGTTTTCTCTATGGGTTTTATTGCTTTTCATTGTATTGATTATTGTTTTGTAACTAGGCCCATGGAGGGCTAAACCCTAGTAGGTATTTGGGCATGTGAACCCTAAGATTTATATTTTTGGATTGATTCTCTTAATGTTTCTAGTTAATCCGAGTTGTCTTGAGTTTTAATCTTGTGATTTAATTGCTTGCTAGTGTTGTTAATCCTTGTGGTTGATTACATTGCATGATTTAATACTTTAATGTGTGAAGTTTCCATTAGAGTTGGAGTTCCAAGATTAAAGAGGGTTGAGAGGGTGAGCCTTGAGATGGAGGAATGTCCCCTTTCCCTTTCGATTGAGTGTTTCCTATCTCCGTATTCCATATTCTCTTTGCAACCATATTCGGTGTGAGGCGTGAGATTGCTCGATTTCTCCGCCGGGACCTTGTAGGGGGTTAGGATCCTTCGCCGGGAATTAGGGTTGGATCTACACTTAGAAAATTGTTTTCACTCTTAGGTTTCCTTAGAGCATATTGCGGTCATATGGGGTGTGAAGTGTTGAGATTGCTCGATTTCTCCACCGGGACCTTGTAGGGGACTAGTGCCTTTTGCTTGGAGACAAGAATTGGCTATCGTTGGACTACCTCGACTCATTAGACTCGATTCTATGAGCATTTAATGAATCTTGAGCGTTAAAGAAGATCTTAGGGGGATCATTGTCCCGAATACCTCATCCTTAGTGATTGAGACTCTTCTACTTTATTTCTTGCATACTTGTTTGCTTTGCTTTGCAATTAGTTCACTCCATTATCTTAATTGATTCCGACTAGATAATTGAGAAGTGGTTATTACTAGTACTTCCGTTCCTTGTGGATTCGACTCACCCGACTCACCGGGTAATTATTACTTCGACACTCGTACACTTGCGATTTACGCACGCATATTCGGACGTGTCATTATCCTTATTGTTATGACTTTCTGTGTTGTGATTATCCATGTACCTACCTTATGTTACAATGTTGCTCTTGTGTAATAGTGTTGTTGTATGTCCTCATTGTTAAATTATTTCTTGTTGTTATAGAATATTGTGCAGGGAGCAGGATAGCCTTATCGTAATCTAGGGATGAGGTAGGTTCTTGACCTTTCGATGGTTGTCATGGTGGTATGTCATGAGTTGGACTCGCAGGACATGGCGTGACACAAACCACAAACTAAAAAGGATCCTGGAAAAACTGTGCATTACAGCAGGCGTGATTGGGAAGAATGATTGGATGATACACTCTAGGCCTATCATACAGCATATAAATCCTCAATAGGGTACACACCATATCAGTTAGTTTACGGCAAGGCATGCATCTACCAGTTGAGTTAGAACACAGATCATATTGGGCAATCAAGTTCTTAAATTTTAATCTAGATGATGCATAAAAAAAGTACCAAATTTGCTCGATTTAGAGGAACACCGATTCAATGATTATGAGAATTTCATGACTATATAAAGAGAAAAATTAGATGAATCCATGACCAGCGGATTAGAGAAGATAAGCAGTTTCATAGAGGTCATTCTGTTCTTCTATTCAACTCAAGATTGTAGGTCTTCCTAGGAAAACATAAATACCGCTGGTTGGGGCCCTATACGTTTTCACAAACATTCCCCCTAGTGTTGTCAAGATCTCACACCTAGAGAAGGAGAATTTTAAGGTCAATGGCCATC
The DNA here is from genome assembly GCF_009730915.1 of Dioscorea cayenensis subsp. rotundata. NCBI lineage: Eukaryota > Viridiplantae > Streptophyta > Magnoliopsida > Dioscoreales > Dioscoreaceae > Dioscorea > Dioscorea cayenensis. Next base: position 8,318,359 of record NC_052479.1, read on the forward strand.
GGTTGCAGCATTATGCCAATAGGGATGAGGGTACTTTATCTGAGCACAGTGTGGTTGATAAGTGCTTATGTGATATGAATGCGAAGCATTCTTTCATTATGTTGAGCATTACGTTTCACGGGTTTTTTCATTGATATGTGTGTTTTTATGTTAATTTCGTGCAGATAGGGTTGTGAGGCCGAGTACGAAGGAAAGAAGCCAATGTGGATCATAATGCACCGATTTTGGAGGAAATTTTGCTAAGGTTCAAACGCGAAGACATAGGTCTGGTGCGAGATGCTAGAGTATATGCCAACCTCCTCGTATTTGAGTTAGCACAACCATTTGGAGGGGCACAAGTGCTGTAACACTCAAGCATTCCGACTTATGCACATAGAATAAGATCTCCACCAACTTGTCCGTCATTAAAGAAGCAAAGCGATCCACGACGTGAACGTATTTTAGGCCAGGTACTGTAGCAGAACAATGTAGTGAAAGTACTGTAGTAGCACTATTCACAGCCGGCCTAGAAAAAAGGAATTCAGAGAATCCACACGGGCGTGTTGAAATTATACACGGCCGTGTGGAAATTCCACATGGGCGTGTGAAAAATCCACAGGCCCGTGTGGTCGTCCGATTCGAGCCCTATTTAAAGTCGATTCAGGCCCGATTTCAGTATTCTTTTCTCCATCTTTCCCCCAACTTGAGAGAGGGTTTCGGCTAGGGTTTGGAGAGGTATTGGCTAAGGTTTTGGAGAGGTTCTACGGCTGTAACATCATCATTCCTTAGGAAGAAAGTTGGTAGGGGAGCTTCCATCGAGGTGTATCCTATACCGGATGAGGGAATCCTTGGACAATGAGTAGAGGAATTTCCACATGACCATTGACATGACTATCGAGGGGGTTTCTCTATGGATTCATTGCTTTTACATTCTATTTCTTTGATTGTGCTTAGCTCCATGGAGAGCTAAACCCCTAGTGGGTACTTGGGTATTTGTGAACCCTAGGATGTATCTATTTCATTGAATCTCTTTATTATGTTTTCAATTAATTGATGTTTATTGTGAGTTCCAACCTTAAATGCTTGATTGTATGAACATTTCCCCAAGATTGACACTAACGTTGAGAGTTCTTGTTGGTAACCTTGTGAGTGAGTGACACACCACGAGCGTTAGACAAAGCTAGGTTGGAGAGAATTGAGAGGGTGAGTCCAGAGGTACAGGAGCGTCCCCTTTCCCCTCCGACGTGATAGATTATACCTCCATTCCTCGAGTTCTTTATGGCCATAATAGAGTGAATGGTCTAAGAATTGACCCTCTGCTGGGGCTTAGTTGCGCGTGTAACATAGTGAAGCGTTGATATGATCTTAGTATCTAGGGCTTAATTGTGGTTAGGGACCTTCCACCTGGACCAGAGGGTTAGGTCTATAATTAGGAAGAGATTTATCACTTGGAATCCGTAGAGCTCATTGAAACTCTATGCGAGTGCGAGGTTGAGAGGTTATCTAATCTATCCTCTGGGACATGTATAGAGTTAGGCATAGTTGACCTTAGATTTAGGACTATGTATTTAAGGATTTCCATGACTCACCATTGCATTGATTAGGAAGCATAATAGAGGGTTCTTGCACTTGAAACGATTGTCCTTGGTGGAGCATTATCTGAGTACCCCATCTTTATCGATTGCCTTACCTCACTCTTTACTCGTACTCTCTTACTTGTTGTTTTTACTTTTGAGAATTAAATCATTGTCACACTTATCACTACTGATCTTTCACATAGCTAAGAAGCGGATTAATTGTTTTTATTCCCTATTCCCTGTGGATTCGATACCCGCTCATCCGGGATTTTTACTTCGACAAACCCGTGCACTTGCGGGATATACGCAAGGGGACCTTGTTAAGTTTTTTGCGCCGTTGACGGGGAATAGGCGTTTAGAGATACTTTGCACTTTGTTTTCTTAACTATTTCACCATACATTCTATTTCATATCTTCTTATTCTATCATCGTTCTGATTTCTTTTTCTTTCTTTTTGGGTGCAGCTCCAGGTTATGACCCGAGGGAATTCCTCAATATTGATTGAAGGAGATTCTGAGCTTGAACGCACACTTAGAAGAAAAGGGAAAGAGCCTGTGCAAGAACAGTCTAATTTAGTTGATTTTGAAGTGGAAGGATCTGAAAACATGGCAGAACAGAACGAGCAACAATGGACATTATCTGATTATGCCAGATCTTCAGTATTGGTGACACAATCGAGCATTGTACGACCGTCGATTACAGCTCAGAACTTTTAGTTGAATCCGACATTCATCCACATGTTGCAGCAATCCACACAGTTTAACGGTTTGGCCGATGTGGATCCAAATAGTCATATAGAGAGTTTTCTCGAGGTGTGTGATATGCTGAAGATAAATGGAGTGATGGATGATGCAATCAAGTTGATAGACTTCTCATTACCCAGAGCATCGATTACCACATGGGAGGAAATGGTAGAAGCTTTTCTTGCCCGTTATTTCCCTCCCAAAAAATCTGCAAAGCTTAGGAATGAGATCTCATCCTTTGTTCAGTTGGAATTTGAGTCTCTATTTGAGACATGGGAAAGGTTCAAGGAACTCTTGAGAAAGTGCCCGCAATACAGATTTCCATAGTGGATGATTGTTCAGACCTTTTACAACGGTTTGAATCCGAGTACAAGGAAAATGTTGGATGCGGTAGCAAGAGGTATCTTAGGTAGCAAGACCCCAGATGAGGCCCATCAATTAATTGAGGAAATGGGCCTGAACAACTACCAAAGGAATGCTAGGGAGAAGAAAAAAAGGTGGCCGGGTCTCCATGAAATAGATACGGTAACTTCATTTTGCGGCTCAAGTGGAAAAATTTGAGTAAGAAATTAGATCTTCTAACTTCAAATAGAGTGGCGGCCGTGACTAATTGCACCGAGTGTGGTGGAGGACATGCTCCCTCCAATTGCCCGATCTCTATCGGTGATGTTTCTTCAGTGGAGAACGTTGATTTTGTAGGTAATGGCATGAGACCTCAAAGAAACCCTTATAGCAATACCTACAATTCTAGTTGGAAGAATCATCCCAATTTCTCATGGAGTAATCAGGGTCCACAAAAGGCCATAGGGCCACCAGGTTTCCAACAACAACAACAAGCCCCTCAGGTGGAAAATAGAGTCTCAGGTCTGGAAAACCAAATGACTGACTTAGAGAAGCACTTTACTCGATTTGTGCAATTTGTAAATACAAGGTTTGAATTACTCGAGACTACACTTTGCAACCACACCACCTCTTTGCATAACCTTGAAAATCAGGTGGGGCATTGATTGACATGGACGGCGGAGAGCTAACTTTGAGGGTTGGAGATGACAAGCTCACATACCGCCTTGCTGAAGCCATGCGGCATTCTCTTGATTTCGATGATACTTTATACTTTCTAGACACTATGTATGAGATTATTGATGAATACATGCAGGAACTGTTCAATCCGGACCCATACGAGGGTTTGTTCAACCAAGAAGAGGATTATGAAGAAGTAATGATGCTTGGTTCGATAGAAGAAGTACCATCTACCCCGGGGATCTTGAAGAAGGTGCTCCGAAAAATGAAGAGGGATAGGAGATGCCATCAGAAACACTCCAAGGTTGTTGGAGACGTAGGTGAACAGAAGAAGTTGGATGAAACATTGTTAGGTGGTCCGAAGCCCGATAATTCACCTTCTACCCTCAAGAGACTTTGCAAATCATGCTTTCAAGCCATGGGTAAGCAGGAAACTTCCGTTCATGAACCCCCGTGAGGTAAGACAAGGTACGTCAAGCTTAGTGACATTAAACAAGCACTTCTTGGGAGGCAACCCAAGTGTTTACTTTTTTCTTATCTTCTAGTTTAGTTTGTTTGCATGAATAAATTGTTAAGTGTTGGTGTCTTGATTTTTAGATTCTTGTGTTGTGATTTTATTGTGGGTTCTTAAAGTCATCGTGTGTTTTCATGTGGAATTGGCGAAGTTTGGTCGTTTGAGCTATATTTCATGTTTTTTTACTCGGTGAAATTGGCAAAATAGGGGCGGGGCTCTTAGTGTGTGAACATGTTCGGAGATTTTTCTGCAGAGCCTCGCGAGGGTTTTTCTAAGGCGTCCAGTAAAAATGCACGGGCGTGTGGAATTTCCACGCCCGTGTATATGTATGCTGAGCTCATCCGGAGAAGGCACGAGTGAGTGCAGCTGCCCTGCGGAATGACCATGCGAATGTCCCACGCCCGTGGCTAATTTCCGCACGAGCGTGTGAATTCCTGCAGAGTTGGGTGGATTATCGCGAGAGCACACAGGGGCGTGGACACGCCCACGTAGGCGACTCTGCGAACCGCACACGGGTGTGGGTAATTTCCACATGCCCGCTGCAAAAATTCCGCGAGGAGTTCTCCCCATCCCGAGAAGACACATGGGCGTGTGGCTGCCCCTGTGAGTTGGGCATGTTAATGACCATGCCCATTGGGAATTTCCGCATGGGCGTGTAGAACACTCGCCAATTTTCTCGGATGTTCAGGGAAGCCACAGGGGCTTGCGGCTGCCCTTGTGGGTCGGGCGCACGAGTGTCGGTATTTTCTGCACGCCCGTCCGAGAGCAGTCAGAGTCGAAGGAGTGTTTTCCCGAGTGCTCACAGGGGCATGTGTACGCCCCTATGGCTCTCTTGTAATGAGGCGCATGGGCGTGGGAAATTTCCAAACGCCCTGTATGGATGCATGCAAAACGCCAAGGGGCGAAGTTCTTTTTAAAGAAAACTAGTTTCTCTCCTTCTTCACGTCCTCTATTCGACTGAAAACATTCTCACATCATTCTCCGACTTCATAGCGCTGATTTGGTAGGATTTTTTACGAGGTTTTCCGGCCGGTTCTTAATTTTTCTCATCCCATCTCGCTCGGTAAGCCCTATTTATCATTTTCTTTGACAATTCATGGTTTCCATCGATTAATTTAGTGAAAAATGCTTCGTCTCTTCAATTTGAAAGATTATTTGTGTTTTAGAATAAAGTAGAAGTAATCTCACGGTGTTTTTTTGGAGTTGTAAAGCGTGTCCGTACGGCTTTCACGGCCGTAGATCGACACGGGCGTGTGAAAATTCCATACGACCGTGTGGATTTCTGCAGTGTTAGTTTATCAACTTGTTTGTTCGATCTTGTTTCAAATTTTACAGATTATGGCACCTCAGTCAAAGAAGCAAGCTGATAAGAGGCCGTGTGAGTCATCCCCTGAGCCCGAGGGCATGAGTTTCGTGATCCTAGAGGATCAGGTTCACTATGAGCACCTATCGAGACTCCGGTTCGGACAGACTAGATTCCTGCACATGAGTATACTTGGGAGATCTATAGCGAGGGAGGTGAGCTCGCTGATGAGGTCGAGCATCTCGTTTTAGCAAGTGGTTGGAGGCGCTTATTGATGATTAGAAAGCCGACCATCCAAGAATTGGCAATCGGAGGTGCTATCATTATTTGAGTTTGAGAGGTCTTACGCAAGATTTCGGCAGTTTGGACACCATTCGGGTTTTAGAGCCCTTGGACACCACCATAGCTTGAGCATCACTCGGCTTTTCGATTCGCTTGGCTTGTATGAGGAGGCATTCACAGACACTGAGGAGTTTACTCAGTTATCGACTGATTACACTGGAGCCTTGACCCCGCAGAGAGCTTACAGAGTACTATGTGGTCAGGGTCAGTACGAGCCGGTGGTGTCCAAGGCTACGTGCCTTTCCTGACCTGCATACAGATATTTACATGCCATCATGAGTAGGTTGGTGAATGGCCATGGTGATAGCACTGGTGTTCTGAGCTGCAGGAGCTTCTATACTTGTACTCGATGGTGCAACGCGTACCGATTCACTTAGGACACATCATGGAAGAGTACATCAGACATCAAGGGCATTATGCTAGCCTGGGAGTGATCTTCTCGGGCCCCTACAATACGAGATTAGTGTTGAGCATGGGTCTCTTGGCTTCGATTCGTGGGATTAAGAAGACGAGTATACCTACCCCCCTGAGTTTAGAGACCTTGAGATTGATGGGCATGGTCCGCAGAGTTCGGACGGGGGTTTTATACTTTGGTACTACCAGCTCCAGAGATAGGCGAGGATGAGGGTGATCATGCTGAGGTTTCCCAGCCTGCCCTCGAGCCTCAGCTAGCACCGATAGAGACCGGGCACCTTCGGTGGTAGAGGACGCTCTCCCCGTACGTATGTTTTCACCATCTCGAGCCCATGATCGCTTCGAGAGGCTCGATAGTGCAGTGGGAGTGATACGGACAGAGGTGGCTTAGGCTCGAGCAGAGATTGCCAAGATTAGGGGCTACTGTAGGTCACTCAAGATACGTAGTTCATGGGCATGTTTCAACATATTACAGCGAGATCTTAGAGCGAGACGTTGCCTCATCATTTATCTTGCGTCCGCGGACTCCTTAGGCTCCCTCGTCACCTCCAACATCCCCATCACCTATTCTAGCACCACAGGATCCACCATGTGCTTCTCCACCAGCAGCTAGCAGCAGAGGAGCCGGCAGTAGCGTAACACCGACATTTGACTTTTCTTTTTTTTTCGCATTTTTCTTTATTTTTACATTTTATTTTAGACTTGTTCACTCGTAAAGGATTCTCCTTTCGAGTTTATTTTCATTTTGCATCTCGAGTTGTATTCATTGTCTATCTTTTTATATAGACTCGAGTTATTTTTATTGAGCTTCACTCGAACCTCCTTGTGTATGCGTGCGGATGGTCTTGTCATCTTGGAATTGAGACTTTTGTCATGGAGCACGGCCAAGGTGCTTTCGAGCACTTGACCGTGTGCGCTTCACAACCCGTCGGAACATTACTCCCAAGGACTTAGCTCCATCAAACACGACACTAGGAGTCAGGGGAGTATTGTTTTGATTGCTTCTCCCACATCTATTCTTCATTAATATATATTTTGAGTGAGCTTGCATATGTACATTGAGGACAATATACAACTTAAGTGTGGGGAGTTTCATAGTACACACATCTTTTCTATTGTTCTTGAGTTTAGGAGAATTTTTAACATTGAATATTTTCATGCTATAGTTTTGCTTGAATGTCTAGGAATTTTTACCCGATTTATACTTGTTACACTACTCACTTATTAGACTCTTTTGGAAACTCAAGTTTGATGTTAAAGGGACCAGTTATAGTTGTTTCTTATGTTAAATTCTGGGGAAAAAAATAAAAAATGAAAAGACAGAACAAAATAGTTTTATTGTTTATTTGTGCTTGTTGTGTAGAAAGAGCTACCACCTATGAAGTATGAAGCTACTCTCATAAGTTCAATACTAGGTATGCCCTAATGAGAGAAAGAGCTATCTCATAGAATGAGTGAAAGATACCACTACGTAGAAAGAGCTACCACATTGAAAGTGTGAAAGCCACCTTAGCGGCTGTTTTGTAAAGGGCTACCTTAGAGGATGTGTGAAGCTACTACCATCATTGAAATTGTTGTCACTTTTGTAGATAAATAAGTCCCTTGTACTTAGAACATTGAGGAGTATACCTTGGGTTGTTTTGAGTGAGTTCACACACGTACACGATTTCGGGTTTGTTGTCCTTTTTGATTCAAGTTTTTAGCTAGAGCTTTGATTTTTTGTATTTAATGTTGAAATTTCCCTTACTTGTAGAATGCTTTCTCTGTACACTTTGGTGAACCTTAGGCCAAGCACTTCCAATATTTCCTTCATCTATGCACAGAATGTTTTATTTTTGCTTGAGGACAAGCAAAAGCTCTAGTGTGGGGGAGTTTGATAAGTGATTGTGAGATATGAATGCGAAGCATTCTTTCCTTATGTTGAGCACTACGTTTCTTGGGTTTTTTCATTAATATGAGTGTTTTTATGTTACTTTCGTGTAGATAGGGTTGTGAGGCTGAGTACGAAGGAAAGAAGCCAATGTGGATCATAATGCACCGATTTTGGAGGAAATCTTGCTAAGGTTCTAACGCGAAGACATAGGTCGGATGCGAGATGCTAGAATGTGTGCTAACCTCCTCGTATTTGAGTTAGCACAAATATTTGGAGTGGCATAAGGGTAGTCACAGTTAAGCATTCCGACTTATGCACATAGAACAAGATCTTCACCAACTTGTCCGTCATTAAAGAAGCAAAGCGATCCATGACATGAACGTGTGCCCGTTTGCGTCACCTCGATGAAAGTATGGACTCGGGAAGTATTTTAGGCCAGTTTCTTTAGCAAAACACTGTAGCAGAAGTAATGTAACAACACTGTTCACAGCCGGCAGAGAAAATAGGAATTCAGAGAATCCACACGGGCATGTGGAAATTATACACGCCCGTGTGGAAATTCCACATGGTCATGTGAAAAATCCACAGGTCCATGTGGTCGTCCGATTGAAATCCTATTTAAAGTTGATTCAACCCCAATTTCAGTATTCTTTTCTCCATCTTTCCCCCAACTTGAGAGAGGGTTTCGGCTAAGGTTTTGAGAGGTATTGGCTAAGGTTTTGGAGAGGTTCTAAGGCTCCGACATCGTCATTCCTTAGGAAGAAGGTTGGTAAGGGAGCTTCCGTCGAGGCGTATCCTATACCGGATGAGGGAATCCTTGGACGATGAGTAAAGGACTTTCCACAAGACCATCGACACAACTATCGAGGGGGTTTCTCTATGGATTCATTATTTTACATTCTATTTCTTTGATTGCACTTAGCTCCAAGGAGAGCTAAACCGCTAGTGGGTACTTGGGTATTTGTGAACCCTAGGATGTATTTATTTCATTAAATCTCTTTATTATACTTTCAATTAATTGATGTTTATTGTAAGTTCCAACCTTGAATGCTTGATTGTATGAACATTTCCCTAGAGTGACACTAGGGGTTGAGAGTTCTTGTTGGTAACCTTGTGAGTGAGTGACACACCATGAGTGTTAGACAAAAGCTAGGGTTGGAGAGGGTTGAGAGGGTGAGTCGAGAGTGCAGGGGCGTCCCTTTTCCCCTCCGATGTGATAGATTCTACCTCCGTTCCTCGAGTTCTTTGCGGCCATAATAGAGTGAATGGTCTAAGAAATGACCCTCCGTTGGGGCTTAGTTGCGCGTGCAATGGAGTGAAGCGTTGAGATGATCTTAGTATCTAGGGCTTAATTGTGGTTAGGGACCTTCCACCTGGACCAAAGGGTTAGGGTCTATAATTAGGAAGAGATTTATCACTTGGAATCCCTAGAGCTCATTGCAACTCTATGCGAGTGTGAGGTTGAGAGGTTATCTAATCTCTCCTCCGGGACATATGTAGAGTTAGGCATAGTTGACCTTAGATTTGGGACTATGTGTTTAAGGATTTCCATGACTCACCATTGCATTGATTAGGAAGCATAATAGAGGGTTCTTGCACTTGAAAGCTCGATTGTCCTAGGCGGAGCATTATCCGAGTACCCCATCTTTATCGATTGCCTTACCTCACTCTTTACTCGTACTCTCTTACTTGTTGTTTTTACTTTTGAGAATTAAATTATTGTCACACTTATCACTCACCCGATCTTTCACATAGCTAAGAAGCGGAGTAAGTGTTTTTATTCCCTATTCCCGATGGATTCGATACCCGCTCATCCGGGGATTATTACTTCGACAAACCCGTGCACTTACGGGATATACGCAAGGGGACCTTGTCAGTGGTATATTCGCTACTCGTACCTCCTTGAGTGCAAGGCAGGAGTGTTAAGTTTCTGACATTAAACAAACGCTTCTTGGGAGGCAAACCAAGTTGTTTGTTTTGTTAGTTGTTTGTTCATTTTTTGTCTTATTTTCATTCTTGGATTGTTTGTTTCCAAGCTGCGTTTCATCTATACTCTTCTATGATTTTCTTTTTTTCCTGGTATTCTTTCAATTCAATATTCGTGCTGATGTTGTTTTATATCTGGCCTTGTACCTTTATGTTCATCGGGAAGAGAAGAACTTTTGTTCTAGAAAATTTCAGGCTTGACACGGGCAGGACATGCCCATACGCGTGCCACTGATTTTCATTGGCTGCACACTTTAGAACTTTCCAGGATGGTCACAGGCTTGACACGAGTGTGTGAGGGAGTGCCTCACTTTCTGTGGTCGTAGCACGATTGTGCCACAGCTGATTTGAATTTTCATCAATCTTTTGAGTTATTTAGTGGGGTTAGCACACTCGGTTACATGATAATGTCTCTCCTGGTTTCCATTGCCCTATCCTCATGACCCGACATGCATGTGTCACGTGCGTGTGAGAGCACGACTATTTGGCTCCACCATTTCCTTTTAAAAAACCCTAACGCCAATGGCCACAACCTTTCACAACACCCTTTTTCTCCCGAAATGGTCATCTCTTCCTCTCCCTTTTTCTTCATCTC
>NC_052479.1:8329704-8346465 GCF_009730915.1 Dioscorea cayenensis subsp. rotundata
ATTTCTACACGCCTGCAGATCCACTAGCGTGAAACCCATGTAGCCGCACTTCAAAAATCCAAAATACACTGCTTAATCATTTCTAACTTTCCAAGCATGCAACTCTAATTGTAGAAATGAAACAATATTATCAAGTTCTATCGGGACAAAATCAAGAATTGGCAAAGAGAAGTAGCGACATAGGGCTTACCAATGAGTTGAGTTATAAAACATGAATCGGCCAAAAACCAATGAAAATCCTTCCAAAATGGTGGTACTCTAGATCGGGAAGAGGGAGTGTGCTTTTAGATGAATTGAGGGCGTGGAAAATGAAGGGTATGATGAGACTTAAAAGAAACTTGCGCCTCTCGACGTTTCCTTTTTTGTCCCAAGACCGGGCGCAGGAAACTACTCACGCCCATGCGCCCAGGAGAGCTTTACAATAAAGCGTATACACGCCTGTAATTTCGGAAAAACACAATGTCTCCACCATCCGCACGCCATATGGAAATTATTCACGCCTCAGGCGCCTCGAATTGTGGGCGCCTGCACGCTCGCGGGCTCCTGGCTCCAACCGGTAGGAAAATTTTCTAGTGGCGTTTTCGCGACGCCCGCAGGACATTCCTGCATAGGTGTGTATCATTAATGAGTAGTTGGCTGCGGCGTATGGCCACTCGTATTCCTCTCGAATGAATGAGAGCTCTCGCGAGATCCATAAGGGCGCAGCAGTAGCTACCCACGCCCGCAGTGTTTGCTGGCAAGTTCGCCATCGTGGGCGAGTCCAAGCTCCCGTGCTCTTGGGAAAAATTGATAAGTCTCCGCAGAAACCACACGCCGTGTAAAATTACCCACGGGCATGCGGGTGTAATAAGGTCAGTCTGCTGTGGGTACGCCCATGCCCTTGTCCCTCCTCTAGATGAGCTCACAGCAGCAAACCACCTGCAGTGGAAATTCCAAACGCGCTTTGCTGCTCGGATGCCTTAAAAACTCAGCCTCGAGAAAATTCTCAACATGTAAACACACTCAAAACCTACCCCATTATGCAAAAATATACCGAGAAAACATGATGAACTAGCTCAAGACTACCAAAAACTTTCTAAACCATGAAAGAGCGACGACATCAAAAATCCACAAGAAAACACACACAAGAATGCATCAAAAATATATGACACCAACACTCAACACTTTATTCATGCAAACACTAAACTAGCAGTTTAAGAAAACAAGAACACTTGGGTTGTTTCCTGCATGAGTGCGATCCGCAAGTGCACGGAGTCGTCAGTAATACCTCTCGTGCGAGCACGAGAGGGTCGATTCCCCCGGCCCAAGGATCTACCCTTACTTCCTCTTCGCTTATTGTCTCAGCCGACGATTCGAAAAGGTTTCTCTAATCTATTAATTTAAATAAGATAACTACAAGTGGAGACTAAAAATACGGAGAGGGGTATAAAAATCGGGGAAAGGAACGGTCACGGATGCGGATTCCCTAGGGGCTACTAAAGTGCACAGGATGCTAAGAATGTCATGCAATTGAAGGTTTGGACCTAGAGATTTTCCTAGATTAGGTCAACCCGATGGTCACGGCCATTGACCCCTAATCCGTATAAGTATTGACACGTAATTTCTTCCGATCAAATCCTCATACGATTGCATTAACAAGTGGGGAAATCCCCTAATTAGAGCCGGAACACAACTTGGTCTAGCCCCTAATGGTGGAGGGTGCAGAATACCCGATGGTCACGGCGTATTCGTACATGAATCCCTTCCAAACTTGGTGTGTCTAGTACAAGGGCGATGGTCACGCTACCAAGTACAACCTAGCAGCTTGGTTTTACAGAGTTCTCATGTAAGCAACACATCAAATGCACCAAGAATGAATCTCAAAACACAACAATTGCAATAAACAAACTTAAATCATCCAAATACATAGTTCACCCCTAAGGTTCACCCGAGCATCCGGTGACCTTGGGGTCTACTCGTCCCATACAAACAAATCCAAGCAACAAATCCATGCAAACAACTACAAAATGGCATAATAAAAAAACTCCCTCAAACAATGGAAGAAGGAAGACAAGCCAAGCTAGGTGGAAAGGCTTCCACGGACGCCGCAATGGGGGCGGCTTCCCTCGCTCGCTCTACAAACTCCCAAAGAAGAGATCGATGAAGATCTAGCCAAATCCGAGCTTCTCCCTTAGATTTTCCCTTCTCCAAAACATGTAATCTTGCCTCTCAAAGACTGGTGAAAAATCGGCTTGAAGAACTCTCCCAAAAACTCCTCCCTCTGCCCTAGAAGAAATCAGCTTTCTTATATACCCCGTCAGTCCATGCGGGCTCCATGCGGGCGCATGGAGCCCGTGAAGCTCACAGCCAAATGCCCAAAAACCCGCCGGTGCTACAGTTGCTCGATCTACGAGTTTTTTTGCTACAGAATCGAGACTTGAGAATTCCCCAAGAAACCTCACGGGCATCCATGCGGGCGCATGGAGCCCGTGAAACTCCCGACCAAATGGTCGCAGAGAAGAACAATGACCTGCCATGATGCCGCTACAGGTCGCTACGTCGGGACCCCCAAAAAAATGCCGCTTTTTGATGTCGAATTCATCCGATTTGCATTTTTTTGAGCATTGTTTGACTCATTTAAGACCCTGCAACACTCGAAATAACCAATTTAGACATAAAACGGGCATCAATTCGCTAACATGTTCACAAATAATACACGATTAATACATATAAAATACATACATTTATGCGTTTATCAAATATCCCCATACCTAAGCGTTTGCTTGTCCCCAAGCAAACACACATGAAAGAATAAGGGCAAAATGATAAACGGCTAAATGTACGACCTCAAGCTCAAATAGTGAAGAACCCCACAGTCACAGATGAAATGAATTCAAGAAAAATGAGTTGTACAACAACCGACTCAAGAGAGATAGTCATGATTCCTTTAGAGTGCTTTCCCGTGAGTGTGTGTATGCTTCATCCCTCGCTCTCCCCTATTCACACCACGCTCAATGACTACCGGTGTTAGAAATGTTAAAGACACCCTCAATAGTAGGTCAAGAATCCTTCGGTCCACATTCAACACTTTAGTATCTAAGTGAATGCATGATTGAGTCCAGAGAACAAATACTTCTCTTTCTTTGTTTTTTTCATCATTTCTTTTTCATTTTCATTTTCGAGTCCGCTAACGTAGACTCGCACAAAATATTTTATAATCTTTCGAAGGATGCACATGCTCGATTAGGCACAAGAGCCACCCAACCTACTTGATTACAGTCTACATAGACGCATTCGTGCTAAATTAGCAGAGGAATACTGACATAGACTCATTTTTTTTTTTCTAAAGATAACAAATATATACATGTCTCCTGAGCACCTTCATGCAAAACTTCACTTAGGGATAAAGCAAAATGAACAAAAGGACCAAAAGCTCTTAAAAGACCATTGAGGGATGAATTTACCATTCTAACACTTTAAATCAAAGCGAAAGGGTTAGCAAGGTCAAACGAGGTAGAAACACCGTGTCAAAGTCGTGAAGAAAGCACTAGAAAGAAAAAAACACGACTTCCTTATAGCACAAATAACCTTACAACTCATTACTATCATTCATTCAAGCCGGAGGTTCCTAACAAATATATCATAGCTATCATCGGTGAAGTAAGCATGCAAATAACCCATCCCCACACCTAGAATCGTACATTGCCCCTCAATGTACACTAATCAGCAGTAACATGGTGGAGAATCCATAAAAATTAAAGTAAAAGCATGATAAAGAGACTCGCCCCAATTTGTTTGATGAAGAGTGTTCAGTGAAAGTGCAGTCAATGCTAGCAAAAGGGCAAAGGAGAAGAGGCAACAATCCGTGAGAAGTCCCGCAAAAAAATAAATAAGGCGATCATGACAATCAAGAGAAACAAGGGGAAGGAAAAACATGCATAATAGTCAAAGTAAAAGAAGACAAGTTTAGCCGGAAAGAACCCAAGCTAACAAAACAAGTTCAACCAACAAGCAACAAAATAAAACAAAATACAAAACAAAAGCTCAAGTCCAGAAAAAGTCATGCTCCTATGCGGGGTGGTGCTCGTCAAGAGATGCAGCTGGTGCTAAGGATGTGGTGGCCCCAGAGGTGGTGCCAGAGGATGAAGAAGACGCACGCACGAAAGAAAGGACTTCGCGCATGTCCCTTGCCAACCTGCTCGCTGTCTCAAGTAGTCTCTTGATGTCCTTGGCGAAGGGAATGAAGCTCGCCCTGAATCTCCTGGAGGCGAAGCTCAACCGAGGGTGGCGCGCCTCAGCTCGAATCGGACCGTGGTGGAGAAGTGGTGATGCGCTCCCCTGTGGGTGAGTATCGAATAAGGGCATAGGTGTCACCGCGTTTCTCCACCACTCCCATGGAAAACAAAGTAGCCATCCCCAAGGGTGAAAAATCCACCAACAACGCGTAAGTCCCGGTGTGTCCGATCAAACCCATACCTCGAATCAAACGCGTGATGTATGGCCCAAGAAAAAATAGATCCAAGGCGTGTATAAGTACTCGATGGACGAACAACTCGGCAAAGAGATGACCAAGGTGGATCGGGTAGTGCTCAATGATGCTATAAAGCATGAGTAAGTCGAGCGCAGTGATTACCCCTGCTATCACCCCGCCACCAATACCTCGACTCAACAAAGGCGTGAACATAACGATGCGCGGGATTGTGAAGACGGGATGCTTTCCGTGACTCATTCGTGCGCCGACCAGAGATAATGTTCCAGAACCGTGTGTGTGTCATGGTGGCCGGAAAGTCAGTCGGAAGACTTTGACATGCTGGTGTGTTCACAAATCCCACATCATACAAGCCCAAGAAACAACCCAATTGATCGTCAAGAATGGCGTGCATTGTTCCAAAAGCTTGGAAGGTTATCCCAGATGGTCTCGCTAATTCAATTGTGCTTAGAACCTCCAAGGTGAGCTCACGGTAGGCCGGATCATTAATTGAGAAAATTCTGTCCCAAACCATCATGATTGATCAACTCCGCCACGGTCTCGGCCAAACCTAGAGCTTCGAGGTCATTGTGGTCAATTGTACGGATGATACCAAAGGGCCTGGACTTCAAGAGATTATAACGCGCCCTATGTTGTGGTAAGGCAAAAGGATGGCACTCCACTTGATGCCGCATCGTGTCGTGACCGCTTTTGATAAAACTCGCTTGATCGGCATACCCTATACCACAAAAAAACAAGTGATCAAACCGAAATTTTTTTATGAATACAATCATAGGAGGTAACTAGAATATCATGGAGTCAAAGAAAAAAATTGAAAAACACAACAATTTTTAATGTGAAGAATGAAAAATTTCAGCCATTGCTACAGTAACTCACGAAAAAAATTTTTGCAAGAGTTTCTCCCTACACATCAAGCTTCCCAAAAATTTACAAATGAAGGAAAAACTCAAAGAATTGGGCAACCACCACATCATGACAACCAAATATATCATTCAAGCATCAAAAATAGAATGAAAACACAATGAAACCCAAGTTTGTAGCAAAACCTAGAATTAGAGCTTGGAGGCTTGAGGTGATGAGATCCGGCGAAAAGGTTGATAAAACTTCGATTAAAACCCAAGAGCAAGTTTGCAAGATGGAGGAGAGGTGATTAGAGAAGAAAAAACTAGAAAAAATGGTGGAGAAATGAGGTAGAGTGAAGGAGAGATGAGAGGAAAAACAAGAGGAGAAGAAGGAGAAGAGAGGAAGGGAGACAAAGCTCCCTTTAATGGGCCGCCCAGCCCATGCGGGAGATCCATGCGGGCGCATGGCGCCTGCATGGGCTGGGAAAAACCCAGCCTGGGGTCTCACGGGCGCCCATGCGGGCGCATGGCGCCCGTGGAGCCCCCCAGCCCTGCCAGCGCCAGTGAGGCCGAGAGCCTCACGGGCGCCCATGCGGGCGCATGGCGCCTGTGGAGCCTCTCAGCCCACGCGCACAAGCACCCCCGCGAGGGGTTCCATGCGGCCGCAAGGAGGGCCACAAGGCCCCGGAACATGCCACAAGCGTCCATACGGGCCGTATACAGCCCGTATGGACCTGGAAAATTGAAAAATTGGCATGGTTCCTCTTGCAAACTCAATAAAATACGAATTACAACCTCATGAACGCCGAAATAACGATGAAAAACAACTAAATGATACTAATTCAAGTCCAGAGCTACACAAGAAAGCCTAAGCATGAGTTGAGCACGACAACAAAAATATGAGAACTTCACGAGCATATGCATTCAACCACAACTAAGAAACTAAAAGAAATACGAAAAATTTAAAGACGACTTTAATTTAAAAACTTGGGTTGCCTCCCAAGAAGCGCTTTTGTTTAACGTCATTAGCTCGACGCACCTTCATACTTACCTCGTGGTGGATCAAATGATGGGGACTTACCTCCAAGTCCAGGAGAAGTGTTCCAAGATAGGTATGGCTTCAATCGGTGACCGTTAACCTTAAATGTGCCTTTCTCCGGATGAGTTATCTCGATGGCGCCATGGGGAAAGACTTGAGAAACTGTGAAGGGCCCGTGCCACCTAGATTTTAACTTCCCCGGGAAGAGTCGTAACCTTGAATTGAAGAGGAGAACTTGGTCCCCTTCCTTGAAGTGCTTACCTTGTTTGATGTGTCGGTCATGATACTCCTTAATCCTTTTCTTGTACAACAAGGAATTGTCATATGCCATAGTGCGCCATTCATCCAACTCGCTTAGTTGGAACTTCCTCTTATGGCCGATTAGATGAGGGTCAAAATTTATTTGTTTAATAGCCCAGTACGCTTTATGTTCCAATTCAACGGGTAAATGGCAAGCTTTCCCGTGAGACCACTCTATAAGGGGTTGCTCCAAGGGGTGTCTTATACGTCGTCCGATATGCCCAAAGGGCATCATCCAAATGATCTCGTCTAATCCTTCCCTCGTGTCGACTCACGATTTCTCCAAAATTCGCTTTCAATTCGCGGTTAGAGACTTCAACTTGCCCACTAGTTTGAGGGTGATATGGAGTTGCAACCCTGTGTGATACTCCATATCGCTTCAAGGTGTTTGCAAATTGCGAATTACAAAAATGAGTCCCCCGATCGCTGATGATCGTTCTCGGTGTACCAAACCTGGAGAATAGCTTTTTCAAAAATTTTACTACCACTCGTGCATCACTTGTGGGGAACGCCTGTGCTTCCACCCATTTAGAGACATAATCCACAGCAACCAAAATGAACTGATTACCACGGGAACTAGGGAAAGGTCCCATGAAATCAATTCCCCACACATCAAATACTTCACAAGCTTGGGTCCAGGATTGCGGCATCTCATCTCTCCTTGAAATATTCCCAGTCCGTTGGCACCTATCGCAGCGTTGAACAAACTTCTGTGCGTCTTGAAAAATGGAAGGCCAATAAAATCCCGCATCTAGAATTTTTCCTGGTTGTCCGGTTGTAATCGTAATGTCCCCCAGCTGGGACCCGGCATGACAATGCTCCAAGATAGAATACCCTTCCCGAATGAGATACGCACCTCCTCACCACCGATCGACAGAAGTTCTAAAACAAATAAGGATCTTCCCAAAAAGTAGTATTTCGGATCGTAGTAGAACTTTTTTTCTTTTGTTGATAAGTTAGCCCAACTGGACGCGTCCCGGCAGCAAGATAGTTTGCATAATCAGCGAACCACGGAGTTTCTTCTTCTTGCAGTACCCGGATACTAAACAACTGCTCATCGTGAAAAACCATCATTTATCTCCATCCTTTCGCTGGTGCTCTCCGATGGGGTCACAAGACGAGATAAGTGGTCGGCAGCTAGGGTTTTTCGCCCCCGCTTATCCTTTATCTCTAAATCGAATTCTCAAGCAAGAGTACCCACCGGATCAGACGAGGTTTTGCATCCTGCTTACTCAACAAATATTTCAGAGCGGAATGATCGGTGAATACTATCACCTTCGATAGCACCAAATATGAACGAAACTTGTCAAATGCAAAAACCACAGAAGCATTTCTTTTCTCGATGGTAGTGTAATTTTTCCCGAGCACCATTCAATGTCTTGCTTTGCGTAGTATATAGGGTGAAAAATGACCCCCTCGGCGCCGCCCAAGAACTCGCCCCTCATCGCAAGTCGCTAGCATCGCATATGAGTTCAAAAGGTAAATTCCAATCAGGGGACACGATGATCGGGGCCTCAACAAGTTTTTTCTTGAGGGTAAGGAAAGCGCCATACACTCATCATCGAACTCAAAGGCCGCGTCCCTTCTCAAGGAGCTTTGTAAGTGGTCCGGCAATTAAGGAAAAAAATCCTTGACGAATCTTCTCAGAAAACCCCGCATGGCCCAAAAAAACTCGAATGGCCTTCACCGAGTTGGGGAGGCAAACTGTTCGATAGTGGAGACCTTCGCCTTATCCACCTCAATTCCTTGTTGTGATATCTTATGACCCAGCACAATGCCTTCCTTGACCATGAAATGACACTTTTCCCAGCTGAGAACCAAGTTAGTTTCCTCACATCTGGCTAAGACCCGCTCTAGATTTTTGAGGCATTGGTCGAAAGAATTACCAAAAACCGAGAAATCATCCATGAAGACCTCCATGATATCTTCCACCAAATCGTCAAATATAGCTATCATGCATCGCTGGAAAGTGGCTGGTGCGTTGCATAATCCAAAGGGCATACGGCGATAAGCGAAAGTACCATAAGGGCATGTAAAAGTTGTCTTCTCCTGGTCTTCTGGGGCAATGGGAATTTGAAAATATCCGGAGAGGCCATCCAAGAAACAGTAATATGAGTGCCCTGCTAGTCGTTCGAGCATTTGGTCGATGAAAGGTAGAGGGAAGTGATCTTTTCTAGTAGCATCATTGAGTTTTCTGTAGTCGATGCATACGCGCCAACCTGTGACTGTTCTAGTGGGGACTAATTCATTCTTTTCATTAGTGACAACTGTCATTCCCCCTTTCTTTGGCACTACCTGTACAGGGCTTACCCACTCACTGTCAGAGATAGGGTAAATGATGCCTGCATCAAGAAGTTTGATCACCTCACTGCGCACTACTTCTTTCATATTAGGATTAAGCCTTCTCTGGGGTATAGCCGTTGGCCTATGAGTATCATCCATAAGAATCTTATGTGTACAGAAAGAAGGGCTAATTCCCTTAATGTCTGAGATCTTCCACGCAATTGCTTTTTTATACTTCTTTAGTACACTCAGAAGGTCGGATTTTTGCTTAGGGGTCAGGTCGGAGGCGATGATAATTGGAAGCTTTGACCCTTCGGCGAGAAATGCATACTCCAGGTGTTTGGGTAGCGGCTTCAGTTCTAGTTCCGGCGGTTCCTCGATTGATGATTTTAGTCTCCCAAACTTCCCAAGATCAATATCCTCGAATCCTCTACTCTCGTCTTCCGTGGAGCTGCTACTATCCACGCACTCTTCCATAGCATGAATCTCACATTCGGATGATCCTGAGCTACTTCCCGATGAAAAATCAATTTCCTCATCAATTTGATGAACTGGTATGCCAAAGGCATCAGAATTGTTCCTCACTTTCTCATGAATAGGGATGGGGGAAAGATTAGGCGGAATAAGCTCAGCTACTGGCAACACACTATCGGATTCCAGATAATGCGTGAATAGGTCTTGCACATCATGCTCTCCCAGTGGTACAGCTCCGGTCACATTGTAACGTTCAGTCCGTCTCCAAATGTCAAAAATGTGTGAACTCATCATTCCTTCTAGTTCAAATTCCGTTAGAGATTCAAGTGGCAAATCCGAACATGGGATTTGCAAATAGGAGGCACCACTCCAACCGCTAGCTGCATCCATTAATGATAGTAGATAATGAATAACTAGGAGGTATCAGACAAAGAGAAATATTTAAAGTGGAGAGTAATTTTAAATGAATGGAGATATATGTACAAAAAGAAGCAGATGAACAAAATAAAAGAAAAAAAATGGCTAAATCAATAAACTCTAAGTTTTCCGAGTATTCCTTGTGGGTCCCCGGCAACGGCGCCAAAAACTTGATGAGTGCGATCCGCAAGTGCACGGAGTCGTCAAGTAATACCTCTCGTGCGAGCACGAGAGGGTCGTATTCCCTGGGCCCAAGGATCTACCCTTACTTCCTCTTCGCTTATTGTCTAGCCGACAGATTCGAAAGGTTTCTCTAATCTATTAATTTAAATAAGATAACTACAAGTGGAGACTAAAATACGGAGAGGGGTATAAAATCAGGGGAAAGGAACGGTCACGGATGCGGATTCCCTAGGGGCTACTAAAGTGCACAGGATGCTAAGAATGTCATGCAATTGAAGGTTTGGACCTAGAGATTTCCTAGATTAGGTCAACCCGATGGTCACGGCCATTGACCCCTAATCCGGTATAAGTATTGACACAGAATTTCTTCCGATCAAATCCTCATACGATTGCATTAACAAGTGGGGAAATCCCTAATTAGAGCCGGAACACAACTTGGTCTAGCCCCTAATGGTGGAGGGGGCATGAATCACCCGATGGTCACGGCGTATTCGTACATGAATCCCTTCCAAACTTGGTGTGTCTAGTACAAGGGCGATGGTCACGCTACCAAGTACAACCCTAGCAGCTTGGTTTTACGTAGTTCTCATGTAAGCAACACATCAAATGCACCAAGAATGAATCTCAAAACACAACAATTGCAATAAACAAACTTAAATCATCCAAATACACAAGTTCACCCCAAGGTTCACCCGGCATCCGGTGACCTTGGGGTCTACTCGTCCATACAAACAAATCCAAGCAACAAATCCATGCAAACAACTACAAATGGCATAATAAAAACTCCCTCAAACAATGGAAGAAGGAAGACAAGCCAAGCTAGGTGGAAAGGCTTTCCACGGACGCCCGCAATGGGGGCGGCTTCCCTCGTCGCTCTACAAACTCCCCAAAGAAGAGATCGATGAAGATCTAGCCAAATCCGAGCTTCTCCCTTAGATTTCCCTTCTCCAAAAACATGTAATCTTGCCTCTCAAAGACCGGTGAAAAATCGGCTTGAAGAACTCCTCCCAAAAACTCCTCTCCTTGCCCTAGAAGAAATCAGCTTCTTATATACCCCGTCGGGTCCATGCGGGCTCCATGCGGGCGCATGGAGCCCGTGAAGCTCACAGCCAAATGCCCAAAAAACCCTGCCGGTGCTACAGTGCTTTTCACTACGATGTTTTTTTGCTACATGTAATCGAGACTTGAGAATTCCCGAAGAAACCTCACGGGCATCCATGCGGGCGCATGGAGCCCGTGAAACTCCCAGCCAAATGGCCGCAGCAAGAACAATGACCTGCTACCGTGTCGCTACAGTGCTGCTACAGTACCGGGACCCCCAAAAATGCCGTTTTTGATGTCGAATTCATCCGATTTGCATTTTTGAGCATTGTTTGACTCATTTAAGACCTGCAACACTCGAAATAACCAATTTAGACATAAAAGCGGGCATCAATTCGTTAACATGTTCACAAATAATACACGATTAATACATATAAAATACATACATTTAGGCGTTTATCAGATTCCCTTGAGGTCTCATTCCATTACCTACAAAGTCAACGTTCTCAATTGAAGAAACATCACCAATGACGATTGGACAATCGGAGGGAGCATGTCCTCCACCACAACTGGTGCAATTGGTCACGGTCAGCAACTCTATTCGAGCTATAAGATCTAGCTTCTTACTCAAACTCTCCACTTGGGCCGCCAATGAAGTTACTTGCATCAATTTCATGGAGACCGCCACCTTTTTTTCTTCTCCCTAGCGTTCCACTGGTAGCTATTTAACCCCATTTCCTCAATCAATTGACCCAGACCTCATCGGGGGTCTTGCCGCCTAAGGTACCTCCCTCGCCCCCAGCATCCAAGAGTTGCCTTGTACTCTGGTTCAAACCATTATAGAAGGTTTGAACAATCATCCACTCCGGGAATCCGTGTTGTGGACACTTGCACAGGAGTTCCTTGAACCTTTCCCATTTCTCAAATAGAGACTCTAATTCCAACTGCACAAAGGATGAGATCTCATTCCTAAGCTTTGCTAATTTTCCGGTAGGGAAATAACGGGCTAGAAAAGCTTCTACCATCTCCTCCCATGTAGTGATTGATGTTCTAGGTAATGAGTGTAGCCACTGCTTTGCTTTCCCCTTTAAGAAAAATGGGAAGGCTCTCAACTTGATGGCATCATCCGTCACACCATTTATCTTAAGCATGTCGCACACAT
Source organism: Dioscorea cayenensis subsp. rotundata (assembly GCF_009730915.1). NCBI lineage: Eukaryota > Viridiplantae > Streptophyta > Magnoliopsida > Dioscoreales > Dioscoreaceae > Dioscorea > Dioscorea cayenensis. The sequence continues at coordinate 8,341,914 of NC_052479.1, forward strand.
CGAGGAAGCTCTCTATGTGACTGTTTGGATCCTCATCGTCTAAACCGTTGAATTGTGCGGACTGCTGCAGCATATGGATGAATGCCGGCTTTAGCTCGAAGTTTTGAGCTGTAATTGGGGGACGCACAATACTCGATTGTGTCCCCTAACACTCGAAAGGTCCGTATAATTGGATAATGTTCGTTGTTGCTCATTTTGTTCCCGCCATGTTTTCGGATCCTTCTACTTCCAAATCACTTTGGATTATCTCTGTTCTTGCACAGGTTCTTTCCCTTTTCTTCTAAGTGTATGTTCAAGTTCAGGGTCTCCTTCAATCAATATTGATGGATTCCCTCGGGTCATAACCTGGAGCTGCACCAAAAATAAAGAAAAAGAAAATCTGAACGATGATAGAATAAGAAGATATGAATTAGAATGTGTGGTGAAATAGCTAAGAAAACAAAGTGCAAAGTATCTCTAAATGCCTAGCTCCCTGGCAACGGCCCCAAAAACTTGACAAGGTCCCCTTGCGTATATCCCGCAAGTGCACGGGTTTGTCGAAGTAATAATCCCGGGTGAGCGGGGTCTAATCCACAGGGAGTAGGGAGTAAAGACACTTAATTTGATTCTTAGCTATGTGGAGTATGAACAATGATAAGTGTGATAATGATTCAATTCTCAACAATTAAAAGCAACAAGTAAGAGAGAAAAAGTAAGGATGAGGTAAGGCAATCGATAAAGATGGGGTACTCGGATGATGCTTCACCTAGGAAAAATGCTTCAAGTGGAAGAACTCTCTATTATGCTTCCTAATCAATGCAATGGTGAGTCGTGGAAATCCTTGCATACATAGTCCCAAATCTAAGGTCAACTATGCCTAACTCTATTCATGTCCCGGAGGAGAGATTAAATAACCTCTCAACCTCGCACTCGAATAAAGTTACAATGTGCTCTAGGGATTCCAAGTGATAAATCGCTTCCTAATTATAGACCTAACCCTTTGGTCCAGGCGGAAGGTCCCTAGCCACAATTAAGCCCTAGATACTAAGATCCCCTCAACGCTTCACTCCTTTGCACACGAAACTAGGCCCCAGCGGAGGTTCATCCCTTAGAGCATTCACTCTATTATGGCCACAAAGAACTCAAGGAATAGAGGTAGAATCTATCACGTCGGAGGGGAAAGGGGACGCTTCTGTACCTCTCGACTCACCCTCTCAACCCTCTCCAACCAAACTTTGTCTAACGCTCGTGGTGCGTCACTCACTCACAAGAGTACCAACAAGAACTCTCAACCCTAGTGTCACTCTAGGGGAAATGTTCATACAATCAAGCATTCAAGGTTGGAACTCACAATAAATATTAATTTATTGAAAGCATAATAAAGAAGTTCAAAGAAATGAATACATCCTAGGGTTCACAACCACCCAAGTACCCACTAGGCGTTTAGCTCTCCATGGAGCTAAGTACAATCAAAGAAATTGAAAGTAAAAGCAACGAATCCATAAAGAAACCACCTCGATGGTCGTGTCGATGGGCTTGCGGAGAGTCCTCTACTCGTCGTCCAAGGATTCCCTCGTCCGGTATAGGATACGCCTCGACGGAAGCTCCCCTACCAACCTTCTTCTTCAGGAATGATGATGTCGGAGCCGTAGAACCTCTCCAAAACCTTGGCCAATACCCCTCAAAACCCTAGCCGAAGCCCTCTCTCAAGTTGGGGAAAAGATGGAGAAAAGAATACAAAAATCGTGGCTGAATCGGCTTTAAATAGGGCTGGAATCGGGCGACTACACGGGCGTGGATGCTCCACGCCCCCGTGCGGAATTTCCATACGGGCGTGGGTAATTTCCACATGCCCGTGTGGATTCTCTGTTTCTCTGATTTCTCGGCCGGCTGTGAACAGTGCTGCTACAGTAATTGCTACATTGTTGCTGCAGTGATCTGCTACAGTTCGACATGAATAACTTCCCAATTCCATACTTTCATCGGGGTAACGCAAACGGGCACACGTTCACATCTTGAATCACTTGCTTCTTAAATGATATACATGTTGGTGGAGCTCTTGTTCTTATATGCATAGGTCAGAATGCTCGAGTGTGACTGGCTTTGTGCCCATCCAAATGGATGTGCTCACTCGAATGCGAGGAGGTTGGCACACACTCTAGCATCTCACACCTATCCTATGTCTTCGCGTTTGAACTTTAGCAAGACCTCCTCCCAAATAAGTGCATTATGATCCACATTGGCCTATTTCCTTCATACTCGGCCTCACAGGCCTACCTGTGTAAAAGTAACATAAAAATACACATATTAATGTAAAAACCTGAGAAAAGTAATGCTCAACATAAGGAATGAACGCTTCGCATTCATATCGCACAAGCACTTATCACTTGCTCTAGCTCAATTTGAATACCTCTATATGCTGTAATCAGAAGGTACTCTTGAGTCATGCTACGACCGTCGATCATTCCTGTGACCACACGCCGTACCAACAGAAAACTATCAATCTATCGGTATGGTTTATTATTCACCTGTTACGATCTCGCTTGTCAGATTGTTCCCCCCCTCCACTGATCAATAGCTGTGAGTTGATTGACCAAGACCTTCCTTTACGACGATGAAATTTCTTCCACCGGCAAGAGAACCTCTGTTTGTCTCCTTCGACTTTAATGAAAAGCCTAGTCTTCAAAATTTCTTAGTATCGGTGCTTTTAACAATGAATACCCCATCCTATTCCTTTTGCTTATTCCACCCTTGCCCATTAATGGCTTAAGCTGCTGTTACCATTTCCGCAACTTAACTAATACTTAGTTGTTTCCATTTCCTCATCTAGTGATAGATCCTCATCTTCTTCTGGCTCAAACCCCTTTTTCATATCTAGGGCACGTACCTTCAACTATCAACCAGATGAGATAGTCCTTTGAAAGATCAGAGTTAGTCTCTTCTTTTAGGTCATTTTGCAGTTCCCCAACCAGCTTTCCCCCCGAGAAAGCCTTCCTGAGATGAAAAGAAAATGAAGGCTGATCTCTGGGATCAGTGAGAGTTTGAAACTAGCAAACAAAGGCATCAATGCTGTAGTGCTAACACATGTCCTTACGTTTTGAAGCAGGCTTTGACAGCTCCGAGCGGAGCATCAAAAAGCGAAGCAAGCCGCGCTAGCGCGCTATTCTTCCTTTATGAGCGAGACTCTATCCGGATCTATAGATAGATCTACTGATCTAAAGAACTCCGCGAGCGAACTGAGCGAGCCATGAGCCGCCTATCGGTAAGGCTTGGAAAAGCCTTACTTAACTTAAGGCTCCTTTACTTCACTGAACTGATTCACGCAGAGCCAAACCTACTGAGTTAGCTAATTTTTCCTTTACGAGATCTCAGCTCTTCGGAATTCTGGGAGAAAGACCCGCATCCTCTTTGTTGGCGCCGTGCCCGAGGGTAATGGGACTAATTCCTGAAAAAGCGTTTCGTTCAGGCCGACAGGAGGGACCCTGATCTCTCAATAGAGGGAGGAAATAACGGGCTTTGCTCCCTTTTTAAAAATAAAGAAAGAAGGATCAAAGTTTAGACCGCTCACAGTAGTTCTACCATAGATAAGATCATGAAAGAAGTGATCAGAAGGGTAGAGGCTGCCACTCGGCCCTAAGATGGATCAAAGAAGAGTGGGAAACCTCTCGCTGGTTTTTGGAATTCGACATCCGAAAGTGTTTTCACACAATCGACCGATATCGATTCATCCCAATCTTTAAGGAAGAGATTGACGATCCCAAGTTCTTTTACTCCACTAAGAAACTGTTTTCCGCCGAACAACTCGGAAGAGGTGAGAGGGGCCCTTACTCTATCCAACACAGTGTACTACTATCGGCCCTACCAGGCAACATCTACCTACACAAGCTCGATCAGGAGATAGGGAGCATCCGATAGAAGCACGAATTTCCTCTTGTTCTGAGAATCAGATCGGTTCTATTAAGGACAGGTCGTCGTATTGATGACCAAGAAAACTCTGGCGAAGAAGCAAGCTTCAACGCTCCCCAAGACAACTGAACCATCATTGTGCGGGAGGGTAAAGAGCATCCAATGCAAAGCGACCTTTCATTCCCTTGTTTCGTCGTGGCACACCCCCCCCACAAGCACCACCGTGAAGGGGACCAAAAAGGCCTTTGGTTTTCCCCTTCAGCTGCCCTTGCCGCTTTCCTTAACAAGCCCTCGAGCCTCCTTTGCACCGCCTTGCTCATACAAGCCACGGGTTGACCCGAAGACCGAATTCTATGGTAGAGAAGGCTTTAATAAGAAATTGGCCATGAGAAACCTTATTAAATATTGCAAAAGAAGGAGCCCGCAGATAGAGCTGGGTAGGGAGGTGATACTAGTTATCAGGTTAGAGAGACGCCTGGCCCGTAAGCTGGCCCCCTTAAAAACCCATGACTTATTAATACGGATTTGTTAATTGCGATATATCGACGACTTACTACTGGGAATCGTGGGTGCCGTAGAGCTTCTCTTAGAAATACAAAAAATGTATCACCCACTTTCTACAATCCGGCCTGAACCTTTGGGTAGGCTCTGCAGAATCAACAACCAT
>NC_052479.1:8347465-8370779 GCF_009730915.1 Dioscorea cayenensis subsp. rotundata
CGAATTTAAGTTTTCTCAACAGAAGCCCGTGATGAGCTACAAGAATCGCCATAGTTGAAATCGCTATAGTAACCCATCAGGGAGATGGACGGATGAAACAGAGCAAGGACAAAAGAAAGAACCCAGAAAAATCCTCTTCTCAAAGCAATCGCCAACAAGTCTGTAGGAGCAATTGTGGATGGAGCGTTCCTTAACAGGGATACCATAGCGGGGATTGGCATCATCGTCTTTCAAGGAAGAACCATTTTACATGCTGTCTCTCAACCAGTGAGGACCACGTCTGCTCTAATGACTGAAGCGAAGACATCGCAAAGGCAACATCCCTGAAATCGAGGAGATATTCAAGCAGTTATGGGAGTCAAATTTGGAAGGATCAGTCACCTTCTGTCATCGTCCCTATACTACTGGAGCGGACTGGCTAGCTAAAGAAGCTATTCGTACGGGACACTCTATGTGGTGGGATACGAACTTTCCCCCGGGGCTCAGCTCCTTTTTTTCTTTTTTAATGTAATCTGTTTAAACTCTGATATATGTCTTTTTCATTTCTACAAAAAAAAAGAAGAGAGGCAATGGGCTATCCGAGAAAGTGGTTCAGGTGACTACCGGAATCATTGATGAAGCAGGTCAGATGGGCTTAGTAGGGCTCGAACCTACAATATCACCGTTATGAGCGGTACGTTTCAACCAATTAAACTATAAGCCCCTACTGATCTCTACATGCAATTCCTTTGGGAATAGTGGACAAGAAGAGGAGACCTTTGCTCTATCTGCTTCTTCCTCTTCCTGGGCGCCTCGGAGGGGTTCTTTCGCAAGCCCTACTACATAAGCTAAGTAACTTTTGTCACCCAAGTAGTGAGTTTGAGAGTTACTGGAAGGGTGACCACTTGTACTTCTAGGCATTGGCGACCTATAGTCTTGTTACGCAAGACGGCTTCACTCGATTCAGTATTTTAATAGAACAAACAAGCCCACTAATAGCTTAGATAGTGGCCCTTCCACTTTGGTGTAGTTGACCCTACCTATTGACTCAAAGGGAACCCTTACGTAGTGGGATGTAGGCTTCAGTTGTTTTGGTACTTTTTCACTACGTCTTATTATTTCTTTATTCTTTAGTAACCGGCGGGTCAGTAAGCCGAAGGTGAAGACTACACTAGAAAGTGAGTTCTGAGCGGGCGCTAGCGGTATGTTGTTTGCTTTTGTCAACTGAAGTCACGCGTAGCACCAACTAACTGATAGCTGATAAAGCAAATAGAGTGCGGAGCACATTTTTGTCTAAGCGAGCATAGCCGTTTGTTTCTACTGTCATGTCGTACTACTAAAAGAAAATAAAAGAAAAAACAAAGGCGAACGACATTCATTCTGTTGTACAGCTACTTTTTTATAGTTACAAAGGTAACCGGTAGGTTACTTTTTGAATCGACAATAGTGACGAAAAGGGGGAAATAGCTCAGTTGGTTAGAGTGCTGGTCTGTCACGCCAGATGTCACGGGTTCAAACCCCATTTTCCCCGTCCGATCATCAAACTTCCTCCTGCCCAACCAATTTGGTCTTCACTGGAAGCTGCTGATCCCGGTGTAGCATTCAATACAATTCTTCTTTCTTTCGGTCTCCCCACCACCCCCTTCGTTTGTTTTTGTTGTGGGTCGCGTCTCACTGCAGGCACTTAATGAATAAACGGAGATCTTCCTTCCCTCCTTGAAAATTGCCAAGGACTTCATTACCACTATTGGCGAAGAAAAAGTCTACCATCCCACCCAGCCCGTGGGGGGGTGAAGGTTCCTCTCGGAGATTGCGCTTCTGCAAGAAACTGGCAGAGCTTTAACCATTGGACCACATCCATCCTCCCACCTAAATAGTCACCCTTTTCTTCTTCTAATTCGCTAGTGTAGACTAATTCCTTCCCTGCTAATGAAGATACTACTCCAGTCTTTTCCATTCATTCCCAGTGGATCCTTCTTATCCCATTTTCATTGAACGAACCAAAGTTCACCTATACGAGAGTGAGGAAGAAATTTCCAACAAGAAACTTCCTCCCATTTTACTTTGCTTTGGATGTCCTGTTTGACGATTCTGCTGCTAGTTTTGAAAAAGAGAAGGACAGGGGTCGCTAGGTCAGAAAAGCTATAACTATCAATTCAAATTCAGAAAACATCAAATCTCCCCAAGTAGGATTCGAACCCTACGACCAGTCAGTTAACAGCCGACCGCTCTACCACTGAGCTACTGAGGAAGAACTCCCTAAATTTAATTAAGGAAGCCAACTCTCGCTCTTTGGACCAACCAACCTATGACCGAAAAGAACAAAAGTTCGTCACTTTTTCTTTTTCACATACACTGGGAGAAATGGTGACGATAGCAATCCCCTTTGCCTCCCTAGCCGGAAAGCCTCCAGGACAGGTTGAGAGGGGCGGCGGTCAACCATCAACTCTTGATAAGTGCTTGAGTAGACATATTTTTAGATATGTCTTACATGCATTGAACATCATTTTTACCATGGTTTATGTCTCATATTGTGTATTTGGTGTTCTTTTATGCATATAGGTCGTGAATGCTTAGAAGAGTAAAAAGGAAGCGAAGATAGGCTATAAAGACACAATGTTGGGAGTTCTTGTTCAATTCAAGGACCAAGACACAAGAGGAGTTCATAAACGTGGAGATGTGTGCCAACTTCCAAGAAGATTCAAGTCAATTCACTAGTTGAAAGGGCACAAAGGCTGCCACATCTTCATGTTCCTTCTCTTTGTGAAGATTGCAAGAGATCTCAAAGATACGTCGATGAAGAAAAGTTTTATAGCCTACCACATGGACATGTGCCCGGACATGTGGCTTCAAGAGAAGAGTGTTTGGACTGCGTTTTGTGAAATGTAGTGTAACAATTTTACTGTTTACACGCACGGGTGGAAATTCGTGCAGTCCACACGGCCACATGGAAAATCCACACGGGCGCGTGAGGGCACGAGACAGGCACGATCTAAGGCCCATAAATAGCCATTTTTCCCTATTATTTATCATCTTTTGTGCGGCTCTTGAGGGGTGAGACGGCTAGGGTTTGGAGAGGAGGTCTTTGCGGCTTTGGAGGTGCTTCGTCACCAACTTTGATCGATTCCTCCTCTGTCATAGCATCAAGGAAGCCACCGGTGAACCTAGCTTCGAAGTGGGTCCTTCAAGATGTCGAAGCTCTCCATCAAGGCCATCAGTTCATATATAAGAGGGTTTATTTCTATGGTTTTAATGTACTTTCATTCATTGATGGTGTGTTTTGTATGTTGCTCCATGGAAAGCTAAAACCCTAGAGGGTATTTGGGCTTGTGAACCCTAGGATTTTCATCTTTTGTGGATTTGCTTAGTGTTTCTATTTAATCTGAGTTTTATTAAGTTTTAATCTTGATTGTCTAATGCTTGCTTGCCTTATTGACCTTTTGGTTATTTGGTTTGCATGATTTATTACCTTGGTGAGAGAGAGGTCTCCATTAGGGTTAGAATTTCAAGATTGAAGAGGGTTGAGAGGGCGAGTCATGAGATAGTGAGCATCCCCTTTCTCCTCCGATTGGTGTAGTCTATATCCGTTCCCTAAGCACTATGCAACCATATTTGGTGTGAGGCGTGAGATTGAGAGATTTCTCCCCTGGGACCTTGTAGAGGGTTAGGATCCTTCGCCGGGAATTAGGGTTGGATCAATCTTTAGGAATCGGATACACCCCTTGGAATCTCTAGAGTGCTTTGTGGTCAAATGTGGTGTGAGGTGTTGAGATTGAGTGATTTCTCCACCGGGACCTCGAAGGGGACTAGTATCGGTGATCGGGAGGCCAGATCCGATTATATTTGGATTTCCACGACTTAACTTACTCTTCATAGAAACACTTTTCTTATCCGGTACCTAATACCTGAATCCTAGGGGGAGCATTGCCCGAATACACCATTTTAACTGATTGAGATCTCCATCCATTTAACCCTTGCATATTCGTCTCCGGTATTCATTTCTTTGCACATTTGATCCCCACACCTTTCCATTTATCATTAGGTTAGAAAGTAGAGAAGAAGTTACTACTAGTAGCCCTATTCCCTATGGATTCGACTACCCACTCACCGGGGTAATTATTACTTCGACACCCGTGCACTTGCGGTTTACACGCTACAGTACTTCTACAGTAAAATCACTACAGTACTTTTCGCAAACCGCGGTCCAAACACTCTTTTTTTGAGGCAACATGTCCAGGCACACGTCTATGTGGTAGGCTATAAAACTTTTCTTCATCGATGTATATTTGAAAGGTCTTGCAATCTTCACAAAGAGAAGGAACATGAAGATGTGACTACCTTTGTGCCCTTCCAACTAGTGAATTAACTTGAATCTTCTTTGGAGTTGGCACACATCTCCACGTTTATGAACTCCTCTCGTGTCTTGGTCTTTTTATTGAACAAGAACTCCCAACATTGTGTCTTTATAGCCTATCTTTGCTTCCTTTTTACTCTTCAAGGCATTCACAACCTATATGCATAAAAGAACACCAAATACACCATAGGAGACATAAACCATGGTAAAAATAATGCTCAATGCATGTAAAACATATATAAAAATATGTCTACTCAAGCACTTATCAAACTCCCCCACACTTAAGTCTTTGATTGTCCTCAAGCAAAATTAAACATTAAACTCATGGAAAGAAAAGAGAAGTGCTTGGCCTTAGGTTCTCCAAAAGAGTAAAAGAATAAAATTCTACAGTCATGGAGAGAGTCAAACACTAGACAAAACAGTCAATGCTCTAGCAAACAATCCAATCAAAAATGAAAGTGATAAAATCTGAATGCGTGTGTGTGTGAAAAACTCAACTCATGTCAACACTATGTCCACTACCAAGTTCTTATTACACAGGACTTATTTATAAATAGAAAGAATAAGTAGTAGCTTCACACAACCTCTAAGGTAGCCCTTTCCCAAGATGCCTCTCGAGTGGCTTTCACACTTTCGAGGTGCTAGCTCTTTCTACCAAGGATTGTAGCTTTCGCTCTTTCTCTCATTAGGGCATAACAAGTATCCGATTTACGAGAGTAGCTACATACATCATGGGTGGTAGCTCTTTCCACCCCCTATGTACAAACAATTTCCAATTCTCAAATTTTTTTCTAAATTTTTTCCGATTTTCCTCTATTTTTCAAATAAAAAAATTAGCACACTAAAAGTCCCAAAACATAATGAACCCTGAGTCTTCGTAGGGTCTAATGAGCTGAGAAAAAGTGCACAAAGAGCAATCGGACAAAAAAATATTCAATAAAATTGGATGAAAAACTAGAGCATGATAAAATCCATGTTTATAACCTCCAAAAACTAAGAATTAAACTCTAAACACTAAGGTGAACCTTCATTGGCAACAAGGGAATGCTCATGAAAACACAAGTAAAAGTCATGTATAAGGTGAACCCTCCCCCACACTTAAGATGTACATTGTCCTCAATGTACGCATGCAAGCACAATAAAAAAATAATAGCAATGGAAGCATAATGTGTGGAATGCACTTAAACAATACTCCCCCGAACTCCCTCATTAATCGCTTTCGTGAAGTCTAACTCATGGGCTCGTTGTATGGGTTGTGAAGCTCACATGACCATGTTACAATATCGCATGATCGTGTCTATGACTAAAACACCATCAACATCACTCTCAAGGCCATCTGCACGGAGACAAGGGGTCCAGTAAAGCTCAACAAAATAGAAAAGATGTACGAGTTCTTATAAGTAAACACATGAAGCACAAACTCGCACAAACAAAACAAAACACAAAGTTAAATAAAGTCTAAAAGATAAAATAAATAAAAACTAAAAAAAATTGAAAACAAAAGTAAAGGAAACTGAAGAATCATGAGTGGGACGCCTCAAGCATCGACGCTCGCCTTTCCTGGTGTTGCCGGTGTGCCAAAAGAATGTTCTTATCCAAGGTTAACCGTATGAAATCAAAGCATTTCGGAACAAGTTTTTCAGTCCTTGATGTCATACCTGCAAATAAAACTTCAAAAGAAGTCAGTTAAGCATGAATTTGATGAGTACAGGGCTCCTCGCGTGTGTGGAGGGCAAGCCAAGCACTTCTATGGCCTTATTGGTTGCTTTTCCAGCCCACGCGGGCATGTGGGGAAGCCACGCGCCCGTGTGGGCGCGTTCTGGTCTCGGCCAGGGCGCCACGTGAGCGCGTGGCGCCAGCTCGCGCAGCTGGCCAGCCCATGCGGGCGCGTGGGCTACCCGCGCACCCATATGGGCGCGAGGCTTGGCCTAGCAGCAAGACCACACGGTCGCGTGGATGCTCGGCCGCGAGGCACCAGCCCACGCGGGAGCGTGGGCCGGCTACGCGCCAGCGTGGGCACCCAACCATGGCCAAGAAGCAATGATTGGGCTCCAACGCTTCCAAAAATTTCCGATCCATACATTCTAAAGTGTTTCTACAAGATGTTCAATGAAAAACAACACTTGCAAACCAATAGAACTCCATGAATTGGCAAAATAAGGGCATAGAAAAGATAGGGGAAAATGAAGTTTACTAGAGCAAATCGGTAAAGGAAACTTAATGCAAATGCCGGCAAAACACTTTTAAATCTCCAAGGAGGTGAAGAAACTTAGTTTTATTCTCAAAAGTTCGGATTCTTGAATATGGAGAAGTGGGACATGAATAGTATAAGTGATGAAGATAATGAAAAGTGACCCCTCATATTCTTATAAGCCACATGGGGGTGTGGAAATTCCACACCCCCCGTGGGTACTGTACACGGCCGCATGGAAATTCCACGCGACCGCATGAGCTACAAAATTTCTGCAGACAGTCCACGCAAGGCTCCGAACTTCAAATTAACACTAATTCTTCAACTATAAACATGAATTACACCCTAAACCATGCCACATACACAAAAATCAATTTAAATCACCAAAAATTTTCCATGAAAACTTCAACACCAACAAAAATTCATCAAAGCACCCACTCATGAAATTATTACTGCAGAAATGAAATTGTAAACTAGAAAACATTTAAAAACTTGGGTTGCCTCCCAAGAAATGCTTGTTTTACGTCACTAAGCTTGACATACCACTTCCTTACCTTATGAAGGCTTGAAAAGAGTATGTTCCTCCCGACTAGATATTGCATAACTACTTCCTTTAAACCTAAAATCAGCTTGCCAGGGTGGAATATTAATTGGAGAGTCCAACCATCTTACTTTTGGCCTCCAAGGAAACAATTTGGGTTGGGAATTGTCCAAGCTTAGCATAGGTGGATCATTGGATGGCTTCAATCTCCTACACACATCGTTTTCCCTTCCCAAAGTCTCTTTCTTGCATTGTAAGAGTTGATCAATCCCAAAGATAAATACTTGTTCCATTACCTTGGGGTTTGCTTCTTCTTGTGTATTTTCAACTTGAAAGGAACATGAGACTAGAAAATCCCCTTGAAAATTTCCTCACTCACAAGCATAATCTTCATTCACACAATCCAAAATCTCAAAATGATATTCAACTTCTTTCTTTTCATTTTCTACACCAATGTACTCAATTTGCCCAACTTCTTCAATTGTGCTCATGGCCTCATCATGTCCCGGAGACACTTGCCTTGCTTGTTCAAATTCTTCTTTTTCCTTAGCAAGCATGTCCAAGATCTCTCCTAATTGATGCTCAATGTTTTTGATGGAGACCTCGTGACAACTTAATGTGGCCTCAATATTTTGGAAACGGGCATCGGTTGCTTCAATAAATCTCGGTAATAATCTTTCCAACCGAAGTACATCTTCTTCAACTTTCTCATCCTTTTGAAGTTCTTGTTGAGCTGCTTCCCATTGTTGTCCATCAATATCCCATAAAAGATTTGGGTAGTTCCTTTGAGTTGGATGATATGAGGTGCGACATGGGTTGTATTGTTGATGAACACTAATAAGTCGATCAATTTTTCTAGTGACAGCATCAACCTGTGAACATAATTCTATAAGTGGATCAATCATCATTCAAGTTTCATGCAAGAAAAAGTAAATAAGACAAAATAAAACAAAATTGAATGGTGGAAGAAGATAGAGTGAAAATGATGAAAACAAAATAAAAACCGATGAGAAAGATGGAAGAAAAAGAAAGTGTGGAATAGGAAAATAAAATGAAAAAGATAAATGACTAGAGCAACAAAGTCATAGCGTTCCTAGTATCCTATTCCCCGGCAACGGTGCCAGAAACTTGACACACGTTCAAATATGCTTGTAAACCACAAGTGCAAGTGTGTTGAAGTAATAAATACCCCGGTGAATGAGTAGTCTAATCCACAGAGAACAGGGCTACTAGTACTAACTTCTTCTCTGCTTTCTAGCCTAATGATAAATGGAAACGTGTGGTGATCTAATGTGCGAAGAAATGAATACTGGAGACGAATATGCAAGGGTTAAATTAATGGAGATCTCAATCAGTAAAAGTGGGGTATTCGGACAATGCTCCCCCTAGGATTCAGGTATTAGGTACCGGATAAGCAAAGTGTTTCTATGATGAGCAAGTTAAGTCATGGAAATCCAAATATAATCAGATCTGGCCTCTCGATTACTGATACTAGTCCCCTACGACGTCCCAGTGGAGAAATCACTCAATCTCAATACCTCACACCACATATGACCGTAAAGCACTCTAGGGATTCCAAGAGGTGTATCTGATTCCTAAAGATTGATCCAACCCTAATTCCCCGGCGAAGGATCCTAACCCCCTACAAGGTCCCGTGGAGAAATCTCTCAATCTCACGCCTCACACCAAATATGGTTGCATAGTCCTTAGGGCAACGGAGATAGAATACACCAATCGGAGGGGAAAGGGGATGCTCACTATCTCATGACTCGCCCTCTCAACCCTCTTCAATCTTGAGATTATAACCCTAATGGAGACCTCTCTCTCACCAAGGTAACAAATCATGCAAACCAAATAACAAAAAGATCAATAAGGTAAGCAAGCATTAGACAATCAAGATTAAAACTTAATCAAACTCAGATTAAATAGAAACACTAAGCAAATCCACAAAAAGATGAGAATCTTAGGGTTCGAAGCCCAAATACCCTCTAGGGTTTTAGCTCTCCATGGAGCAACATACAAAACACACCATCAATGAATGAAAGTACATTAAAAACCATAGAAATAAAACCCCTTATATATGAACCGATGGCCTTGATGGAGAGCTTCGACGCCTTGAAGGACCCACTCCGGCTAGGTTCACCGGTGGCTTCCTTGATGCTATGAGGGAGGAGGAATCGATCAAAGTTAGTGACGAAGCGCCTCCAAAGCCGCAAATACAGACTCTCCAAACCCTAGCCGTCTCACCCCTCAAGTGCCGCACAAAAGATGAGAAAGAATAGGGCAAAACGGCTATTTATAGGCCTTAGATCGCGCCTATCACGTGCCCTCACGCGCTCATGTGGATTTTCCATGCGGCCGTGTGGGCTGCAGGAATTTCTACACGGTGCATGAATAGTAAAATTGTTATAGTACTTTTCATAAAACGCGGTCCAAACACCCTTCTCTTGAGGACACATGTCTGGGCACACGTCCATGTGGTAGGCTATAAAACTTTTTTTCATCGACGTATCTTTGAGAGGTCTTACAATCTTCACAAAGAGAAGGAACATGAAGATATGACTGCCTTTGTGCCCTTCCAACTAGTGAATTAACATGAATCTTCTTGGAAGTTGGCACACATCTCCAAGTTTATGAACTCCTCTCATGTCTTGGTCTTTGTATTGAACAAGAACTCCCAACATTGTGTCTTTATAGGCTATCTTTGCTTCCTTTTTACTCTTCAAGGCATTCACAACCTATATGCATAAAAGAACACCAAATACACAATATGAGACATAAACCATGGTAAAAATAATGCTCAATGCATGTAACACATATATAAAAATATGTCTACTCAAGAACTTATCAAGTAGCTAAGTCATCTTAATCCAGCAATGAAAACTCCTAAACTGCACTATGAGAAGCACTCAATCCCATTGCTTCGTCGCTCATTCTATTGCTTCTACCCTAGGAACCTGTTTTGGCTTGAGTTTAAGATTCGACTACTTCAAATGCCCCTCTTCCCTTGCTTTTGGAATCGAATCATCAGTCCTTCCCCGGCCTTTGAGAAGGGGTTATCTTCGTGGAGTATGCAAGCTAATATTAATTACGCTTTTTGTTCATCCTTACGAATCGAACCGATCAAGTTATGAATGACGCCGACCATAGCGAAGAAGGAATGGTTAGCCTATCCCCTGAGATTGGGTCAAGATATGAAACTTGGAAGAGTAGGGGTCAACCTTAGTTTAATGCTCGTGGGTGAACCTTATATACATCTAACTCGAATCAATCTAAAGTGAAATCCTCACCTTCGGAGCGGGAGAGCTTTTGAATCACCCTTTAGTTTAGTAGAGAGAAATGGTAGAGATATAGTAGGAGTTCACCTTTAGATATTTTTTTGGTATTAAAATCTTCATCGTACTCAAGCCAGCCCAGTGGTCTTTCACTGAACCACCCTAAGGCAGTGACTGAGGACGCAATGGTTGGCCGCCTGATGAGCCTCACTCTCTTTGAGAAATGATGTGCGCTACACCACTAGCCTTATTCCATACGACCATCGAATATCTCGCTACTGAGGTAGATGCCCCTTTCTTCTTTTAAGTTTAATAAGATTTGGGATTTTGAACTAAAGTGCAGACTTCAGGACTTTGGATTTGAATAAAAAACTACGTCCCCATTGTCTTTAGGCCTTAGCTCCAAGATCTCGGGCTTTGCATCGGGATTTCAGTTCTCACCAGGATATACTTGTTTAGCCGCATACCACATCAAAATATGGTGTGATAAAGAGAAGAGAGTAGTGGCTTTTACCGCTTTCACAGCCTAGCCATTGGTCTATGATGAGCTCTTTACGTAAACTACTGAGGAAAGACCACCCTTTCCATATGGATTCTACCGTTAGACTTCTTCCATAGGTTCACGGTCACCAATAGCCTCTTATCTTTGATGGTGATGAAAGATCATCATGGACCTACGTATGTCTAGCACGGACCTACCCGCTAACCTACTTCTCATATAGGGTTTCAAGGTCAACAAGAGAAGGAGATAGATCATCGGCAGAGGGAAAAGAAAGATGTTAATGTTAAATGGATTCATTTATTCGTAGGCGTGATCTCATCGTGAATCGAATCTTTTTTTACATAATAAATGATGGTCTTCGATGCACGTAAGTATACATAGACCCAGTCTCTTTTCGGGTCTCTCTTTCATGGCATGCTCTTAGAGCAGGGATAATTTTTTTACTCTATTTCTTTACAGGATTATCCGTAACAAAGCCCCGACTTATTTTTTTCTATTATGCTATTCGATCGATTTTGGCTGCTGCATATCTGTCGATGGGCAAGTCTTCTGGATTCAGTGAGGTTTTCCTTTTGGACAGAATAGAGTATAGTAGCAAGATAATAATACATCCATAATCTAGTTTAGGAAGACTCAGGCGGCTATTAAGACAGCTTTTATTGGTATGCTCCATAAGCCCCCTACCCTAAGACTCGATAGGCAAGTTCGGGTTCTGTTTCCAGAAAGCCATTTACAGATGCCGAACTTCTTACCCTGTTCACTTAATGAATGAACCGGGAGCGATTAGGGCAGCTTTGGTAGGAGGTGTTGCAGCTCGGCTTGTAGCTGTTATTCCTACTGCGAATGCTAATGCAGCTGTTGTAGCGAGTAGCTCTTTCTTGGAGCCTCGTTCTGCCTGCTATGGTCGCGATCCCCCAAACGTCATGTCCTCCGTGGTGAACGTAGGTAATGGCTCCCGCCGTCTCAGCGTAAGCTACCCTCACGAGACTTGGAAAGCTTGGCGAAGTCAGTCTGAGACTTTGCTGGATCAACTAACGCGTCTATGAGAGCAGTGCGGAGTTCCGGTGATAGCATCAACGCCCTCGTACGTAGACAGTCAAAAAGAGCCGAGATCTTCCTCAAAATGAGCTAGGACGTTGTCATCCACGCCGCTGCTATTCTTTTTAGGTGGAGTTAGAGCTGGAGCTAGGGCATCCGGGGCTACCATAGGGTCCTTCTCTTTATCTTTACTCTTCGATGCTTCAACAAGTCTCTTTCCCTTATCTTTTGCAGGTTCCTGGGAAGACTCAGACTTCTTTTCCTTTCTCTGTGGAGGGTTCAGGTATCCGGTCTCGAGAACGCAATTGCATATTCAACACCCTCAACAGCTTCCTCTACCTCCCTTAAGGGGTTTAAGCTTTCATCTGTCCTCCAATAGGACGTTCCACGAGAAGCGCATCCTGGGGAGTCACGTCAACCATCCCACAGAATTCGACTTGACTTTTTTCTTGAACCTTCGGTCATGCAATGTGCTAACCATCTTGGTTTGAGTCGGGGGATTGAGAAGCGCATCCTCACCTAGGGTTAACCTTCCCTGCCTCGTACTCTTTTTCATCCAATTCTGAAAGACCCAACAATCTTCGAGAGGGTGGTGTACGTATCGGTGATACGGGCAGTAGTTAGGATCGTCCTTTCGATCCACCCTCGTTGGGTCTTTCTTTTTTGTTCTGGGGGTGTTCAATATCCTCTTATCAGCACTATTGTGAACAGCGACCTCACTTTGTCCGCACCCCAACATTGAAAACTGCTAAAAATCACCCGGAATCCTCAGTCAAGTGCTGTGGAAGGCATCCAATCTATATCTCTATGTTAAATCCCAACTTTGGACATGTGTAGAAGTGATGTAGAGTGGAGAATTTCATTTCAAAATCATCCATTCACTTCCAACAGGCCTCCAAATTTGGGGAAAGTGCCATCATGTAGGACAGTCAATCCTCTGAAAGTGGTACAGTGCTTCCAAATAAATAAAGTCCAATTGGTTAAAAAAAAATCCTGTCTTCCTCCTATGATTGAACCTCTCATCCTCTTCAAGAAAACCTACCTTAGGTTCTTCCTCTTGGTAGTTCGATCGTCCCTTTACCTGTGTTGGTGGGCCGTCATCAAACAAGATTCTTCATAGAATTTTCCTTGCTTTCCCACCACCTTTACTTAGCGCTCTCCTCATTTGTTCTTCAATTTAGTGTTCTTCATCATCCTTCCCAAGTTGGAGTCTTGGGGGCAGTCTGGCATAATAATGGACCTGCAAGCTTTTCCCATTCTTACTCACGGCCGGTTGTGGTAGAAGGCGTGGAGTTCCCTTTGTAAATACGTTTTTAGGGTTGTCTTCCCTTCTTCTTCTACGCAACACAAACAATTGAAGGATACCCTAGATATTATAATCACTTGAATGAAAAAAACTGACAAGTACAAAGAAGACATTCTAGACTAAGCTATGCTAACCTACTCTCTGTTTTTAAAATTGCATCGATCTTTTTGATGTCTGATCTTCTTCAAAGAGCACTCTTTGGCCTTGAGACTCGCCCCTTTCTCATCATCATCTTGACTTCGCTCGTTGGGTGAGGTCAGGAGTAGTTTCAGACTGGCTCTGTCATCGATAGGCTAGTCTTCCCCTTTCCCTTATTCATTGGATAGGGTGTGGGGGAGAGTCAAGTCAAGCACTAGTTAGTTTAGGTGGGACACACCAAAGCAACATTCATTATACTAGCGCCTTCTTTTGAAGCTAAATAGAGGCTCGAAAGACGGAGTACATCTAAAGGAAGTCATTGGCTGCCTTTTTCTAGTGCGCAGGTACCACCGGATTCTTAAACAAATTTCCCATCTCTTGGACTAAATGCATGGATAGAGCTTTCACCCGTGATGGATTGATGTCAATTTGAAGAGTTTGAAACTCTAGAATGAGCATGATCTATATTGCTAGTGAAAAGCCCCTTTCTTTGCATAAACTTGTCGAGTAAAAGACTTGAGCTCTTTAAGTTAAGGTTAAGGACAGGTAGCAGCCATTAAGAGCAGATTTGGTAGAAAGAGATCCAATATCCGGTCGAGAGCAAAAGAGATGATTCCTAACGTAAAAAACGGACTTCCATCGCTCCACTCTAAGATTAAGTGTTGATGACAAGTCCTATTGAACTCTTTTCCTCGATATCCGCAAATCAGCCAAAAAAATCCAAAAGAGTAAGCAAAGCCCGGGAACCCCTGTCACTATTTTCATTCCTTTCAAGCATTCAACATCTTTTCAAAGATATTTTGAAATACGGATAGTCAGGTTATTCATTCTATATTCCAAAAATCCATGTTAGTCAAACTCCAGCTAAAGCGGAAAATAGGGTAATACAAGCCTGTCAATCCTAATGAGTGTGCGTCGAAGAACAAGCTGAGTTTCAAAATTCTGACTTCTAAGATGCAAATAAAACTCATGTTCTGACAGTCAAATCTTTAGGTTGGATAGTTGCCAAACCGATTTGCGCCTGCTTCTTTTCAGGGCAAGGGATTGGGCGGCTAGGCTACTTCTCAAAACCAGTCGTAAATCATCTACCTCAGCATACCAAGCCAAGGTCTATGGCTTTATCTGAACAAGGAGTCCCACGGGGTAGAAGAGGGGCTTCCACAGAGTCTGACGGAGGAAAATACCTATTTATTGGATATAATTAGACTATTTGAGTCATGCACTTAGGCTTCTGTCAAGAGAATCCCGTCATTCCCTGTATCCGCTGAATCCATTTCTTTCTCTGGAACAAAACACAATAGAAGAAGAGCCATTCTGAACTCATTGAGGCATTTGAGAATATTGAGAAAGAAGCTAGCAAGGTTCGCCAAAAAAAAGCTTACTCTCTATAGTGGGGTGGGGGGCCGTTTTCTCGCTATTTCCCTTTTGTTGCTTAGCTTGATACGCACAACTTACGTGACGATTTTGATTTGATATATATGACTTGGGAGCAACCTAATGGGGCATTCTCTTTCTGGCCTTCTGACCGGTTTCCCTCCTTTTCAAAGCTTTTGAGGGGAGCATCATAAGAGGTGCAAAAGCAACTTATTGGGAGCTCTGATTTTTAGATAGATCAAGCTATTCTAAGAGATTAGAGTATTCTGTCATCTACCTGTTCAAGAGGATTGAATGCTTGGATAGGTTTGCTTATGCAAACAAATTAGTATGTCCGCTATGTCTCTCTTTTCTTTCCTTGAAATTTGGGATACGAGTTTCTTCCCTGCCTCTTTTCTCTTCCCTAAATTGAGAAGGTGGCAAGCTAAGAGATTATTGGTGTATTGGCTTAAAAGGGTTCAATCTGCTTATATCGATTTTTTTGCAATCGAGCCATTCAATCACTTTCTAAGAACAGACTTTGACTATATAGGGCAGCCCCACTCTACATACATCTTCTTTTTCGAAGTGCAGCTGAGAGTTAGCCCTCAACTGGTTGATTTCTTCCGAAGTCTCTTGCAGCTTTCTCTCCCATTGCCTCCCCCTCTCTATCTTAAGCTTTCCACATGGCACTTCACTACTACTTCATCTGCCTCAAGCTCCCAAGCTAAGCCCTAACGCCTCTCTGATCCGCTTCGACTTTAAAACTCTCCTTTGATTAAGAGACATGCCCGTTAGCTTCTCTCTTTCCTCCTCCCAGAGATCCCCCTTTAAGGAAACATTTTCTTCTTATCTTATTGTCTAGCACGGAATCTTTTCAATCATGCATGGGAAAAAAGAAGTCGATTGAAGCAGAAGCGGGCCAAAAAAAGTTGTAAGTAAGAAAAGGAGTCGTTAACCCTACTCTTCATTTTATTTGTATCATACAGCCCGGACTTTCCGCATGAGCCAGGAGGGCATGGCTAAAAAATCTTTATCTTTCTCCGGTAGATAGAGTTGATCTTAGGCTTTCGCGTATGAACTGGGATGATATAGATTTCCTTGACCAAAAACTTGACCGAGGAAAATTGAATGAGCTACTCTTATGTAGATAGATCGATTGAATGTTTTTTTTTATCGAGTCGTCAGTCTGGCAAGAGAGTTATGCTTGGCATAAGTACTTTATTGGAGCAAAGGCAAATCCGTCTCCATATGACCTTCTTTTCTCCCGTTGTATGGATGTCTCTTTTTCCTTCCGTCATGTCCCCTTCAATGCTGCCGCCTTCGTTCCTTTCCCCTTTTCGGTAGGGTCTTACCCTTATAGGCCTTTCCTTATACCCCGATGCTTTCATGATTCTGGTTCCTCCTTTAGTTCAATGTTTGCGAGTGTCAAAGCACCTAAACATATCTATTACATCATGCACATAGCCCAGCTCGGACATGAAAGCATCGGCACTGCTATTACTTATGATTCTAATCTACTTTTTTTCTTATTATTATTACTGGATATCAAAACCATAAGCAGCCAGGAGTTCCCATATGACATAAGTGCTCTTCGGTGCAGTGGGCCATTCCATCGAAGATTTGAGAAGGGGCCCAATCTCGTATTTGATGGTCGGCGTGGCAATAGGCTTTCGCTTCGTAGACTAGCTTTCCCAGCCGTTTGCAAAGACTTCGCGAGAACGGTCAGGGGCGGCGCGGGGATGCGATTTCGCCAAGCTGCGGCAAACTAAGCCGTCCGGCCCTACCGGATTAGGAATGCGAAGGCCTTTCCTTTCGAAAGGAGACCCGGGAAAGAAAGAGCTATGCTATTGACCGACCCTTTTCGTAGTTACAATAAATAGGACTATCATTTTTTTCATGAGCGGGCCAAATAGAGAATGATATGCAGAAATAGGGGAAGGGGGTCGCGCCTTTGATTTAGTTTAAGGGCTGCTCGCCCTACTTAATTAAGTACCAAATTAGGGGCTTAGACCCCAGTAGCGCCCTTAGAATCTAAGCCCTTTGAAGGGCCACTAGTTGTAGCTGTGGGTAGGGCTTGCGTTCAACTCGCTCCGGGTTTCGATCTATATGACCTCCGGGCGGTACAAAGTACACCTCTTCCGTAGAGGCGGGTAGTAACCTAACTTTAAGAATCGGGGGAGCCGAGCCCTCAACTCTATCAATGGAAAGATCTCCGTGCGTGGCGTGAGTTGGAATCCTAGATTAGATCTCATGAGACCCCCCACTATGACTACGAAAAAAAGCCCCTGCCCTGGCACCTTCGCTAGACGGAGAGTAAGCTACTTCTATTAGCGCCGGACCGTCGAGTCGAAATTGATCGTGTCATGTGCAACGTCCATCAATAATGGTTCATTAATGTCCATTGATTTAGACTCCTTCCCCTTCCCTTATACGAAAAAAAGATCGAGAGGGGCTGAACCAACGCAACGGAAACAGAAGTCTTTCGACTCACTCTCGTATGGCTCGCCCTCGAGCCCTGGGCGGGTCTTTCCCTGTTGTTCTGTTCCCGCCACGATAAAGACGCACGGAAGAGGTATGGTATGCCCAGCGCGTGGAGGATCCGTTGAGAGTGTCCGTTGTCTCGGTAGGGAAGAGTACCATCTTTTTCCCCTATTGTCTTGAAAAAGGTCAGTGCTACGGTCCCCTATTCTTTGATCCAATATTGACCGGGGACGAGCCCCGACTTCCATAGGTCCTTGGTTCGACCTCCCGTAGCGGCCCTTGCTTTTCAGAAAGCGGGGCCAATTTCTCGTATTTGCTCAGTGTGCCCCCCTTTCGTTGAGTGCCCCGCCCGGTTCACTGGGCTGTTGGCCTACCAAGCACTTGCCCGCTGCTCCTGCCGCCCGCTTGGCGGGCGGAGCACTCGTTATCCTTACTCTTCTCTCCGCTGGGGCTCCCTCCCATTGCTCTAGCCATAAGCTATGGCAGCTCCAGCTCGCACCCACTCTGGCCCGCCCGTCCTGCGAGGCCAGAGTGAGCTCAGCGGTCAGCCCCTGACGTTAGGGGGTCTTTCGCTTTTGCCAGATCTATAGAGATATTACGAGTCTTCCGTCCCAGATTCCCTCGCCGCGGCCATCTGGTTCACCGGTACTACCAAAAATAATGCTTACGTTACTGTGACTGATATATAAGTCTTTATCTCGGACCACGAAGGCCCCGGTCGTGCTTCTGGTTTCCATTCCCATCATCATATTATATTGAAGGAAACTCCTCGGGTTCTGCCATAAGAACTTGGAGTCCGTATCATGGTGAAGGTAAGGTAACGCTGTGATTCTTGCTCAAAAAACTGACCGAACGCGTTCGAGTTATTGGCTCGTCCGACCCGGCAGCATTTCATGAGTCGCTCGTTCAACTGTCCCTCGGAGACACGGTCGAGAAGTGCCATGCATGGTCGCCCCCCGTCCTTTCTTTCTCTTAGTCCCACCCGGGCCCCTCTGGGGTAATAAAGAAATGGAAAAAGGGGACTTCTGCTGTGGGCTATGCCACCCATGACTTATGAGGGAAGTAGCATCCGTCCCATCGCAAGCACCTACAATGTCATGATCACATTGGTTTACCCTTTTATGGTAGTTCAATGGACAGTCGCCCCTCTAACAAGAAAAGGTACGAGAGAAAGCCACTGATGAGAACTTCGAGAGCATAGACCAACACAGAGACCAATAAAGAAAAAACACTTCTCTCCCAATAGTCAAAGATAAGCTTCCACTCTCTCCTTCTGCCGCCACATCCAGTAAAGGCTTTGTTCCCAATGAGCACAGCACGTTGATCTTCATCTCCTACATTATCATCAGAGAAATGCTCATCTTGCCCTGTAATAATATATAAAGAAAATATACTGAATTTTCTTGCGTTACCCATCATTGAAACACAAGCTGGAGACGTATCGGCCTATATCCCCACCAATGTGATCCCTATTATTGATGGACAAATCTGTTCGGAAACAAAGCTCTTTTATCGCAGAATTAGACCAGCTATTAACGATGGCTTATTTGTTAGTCGCGTCGGGTTTGATGCTAGTTGAGAGCTATGAAACATGTCCGCGGTAGTTCAAAACTAGAATTGGCACAATATTGCGAAGTGGCGCCTCGCTCAATTTGGGTCGAACCTTGATGCTCGCGACTCGGGCATTACTCAATAGTGGTGCAAAGGTCGACAAAAGTGCCCAAACAACCACAATATTCACCACTTCCAACCCGAAAAAAACAAATTATAGTGGTTTATTCAACTATCAAGGGATTCTGTGATCGATTGCCACTAGACGCAAATTTCTCAATATGAGAGAGCCATTCCAAGTAGTATAGATCCCGAATTACTAAAATCTTTCTTAGAAAAAGGTGGGTTAACTAATGAAAGAAAGATGGAACCAGATGCTTCTTTAAAAGAAAGCACTTTGCCTTACCTATGATGAAAGAAAGACAGGAAGAATTTCATTGACAACAAAAAATACAAAGTTCCAGCATTTATATACAAGTGAAAATGTTATTGAAAGTGGGGAAGTTGCAACAACATTACTGGTTGAGCTCAAGGTCTCACTAGGTAGGGGCGGGACCCAAGTAACTGTACCTTGCCCCTCTCCTCGCTCCTAATGACATTAAAAGAAAGATAAAGAGATATTGACTTTTTTCATAAAGACTCGATCAGAAGACGAATGAGATAAAAAAGGCCATCATTAATGCAAACAATGCAATAGCTTCAGTTAGAGCAAACCCCAAAATAGCATAACCAAATGATTGTTTAGCCAATGATGGATTTTTGGCCACAGAATGAATCAAGAAACAGAAGATATTTCCAATGCCGACAGCAACTCCAACCAAGGTAATTGTAGCAGCTCCGGCCCCTATTGATTTTTGCACTTTCTAACATAAAGAGAGTCGAATTTTTTTCTCACGCTTTCGCCGCTCTTTGCTGTCTTCTTCGTTGATTCCTCTTCACTTTTTTCTCTCGGGCAGATCACGAATTGGAGGTGCACGGGGTAGATGAGAGTATATAAATTTAATAATAGACATTAGCATTTTTTTAGCAAGATTCCTTCAGGGGAAACAGAAAAAATTAGCGCCAACATGAAAAGGATGACAATGACGAAAATAGCTAAAGCTCTAGTTTTGTTATCTAGTACCAGCTTGAGAGGATCATGAAATTTATCTTCTTTGAACATCTCAAAAATTTCATCCCATGAAGAAAGGGAAACCCTCAGATTTCTATTTTTTTGCCTTGAATAGCGTGAAGGCATTCCGGTGAACATATTGTCTTTTGGTTGGTTTAAAAATTTTTTTCTAGGTAAAAAAAATTCCACCATATCGAACCTCCTATTACTAATACTAAAGTGAGTACGAGTAAAAAAAGCTAAAAATCAGTGACGTAAGCTTGATTAATTGCTTCGCTCAACCCGAAAATCCCGTATTCTTGCACTTTGACGGAAGCTGTCTGCCAATCCCACCATTACCCTTTCCGGCGACCTGAGTAGTTTAGCACGATATCCTCGGGCAGGATCGACCGCAGCCGCTATTTTTTTTGACGGGTATCTTTGTGATCTCGGGCTTTAATGTTTTCCAGGCCGAAGCTGCAGATTTTTCCACATTTTTGTTTTTGAAATCTCGGGATTCTTTATAAAAAAATTATATAATTGTATAAATGGATTTTGCCAATACAATATAAGTTGACTTCCCTTTTCTCAAAGTTGTTTTTTC
This sequence comes from Dioscorea cayenensis subsp. rotundata, assembly GCF_009730915.1. Lineage (NCBI taxonomy): Eukaryota > Viridiplantae > Streptophyta > Magnoliopsida > Dioscoreales > Dioscoreaceae > Dioscorea > Dioscorea cayenensis. Next base: position 8,367,872 of record NC_052479.1, read on the forward strand.
TATTCACACCCTAGACAATTTAATTAATTAAAAAAGGGTTTTTTCTTTTTCTCTTCATTCTTTTTTTCTTGAATTCCGAGCGGTAGTTTCACGATTGCTTTGTCAACGGAGAGAAAAAAAAAAAAATTGATCAATCATTGGCGAGAGGTACTTTGTTTTGACTGTCCGCAAACCGGCCCCGAGACCGGGTTTACTCTCTACTATATATAATGAAATTTCATCTCTGGGGTTTCCAGAAGAAGGGGATAATAGATTTTGAAGCACTGATCGCTGACTGAATCTCTTGGGGTCTATCAGCGAAAAAAAACTTGATGTTTGTCCCAAGAACAAAAGAATGTTTATATACGCTCAAATGGGTCCTGACTCGCAGTAGTTTAACTTTTCTTTTATAATGGGACGGGCCTTCCTACGTTCATCATAGACCGGACGGGAAGAGATCGTACTTTCACCACTGTAGACCGGCTTTGATAAAGACCTTTTGGGCAGCAGTTACTCTTTCCGATGACATTCTGTCTGTCTATCTATCAAAAAAAAACAACTTCTTCGCTCTACCACTGAAATCCTGGTTCCAATCGAAGATAGCTTGAACGAGAGACTGAACACAAGCACAATATATATATATTTAAAATCTCTCTGTCTTTTTTCCAAGGATTGATTGGCGTCCTTAAGGACCGGGCGTACCCACTCCTTCCTTCGTCCTTCTCGCGGGCCACCCATTCTTTTTAAAAGAAGTTTTTCTCACCAAGGGGAAGGAAGTCCTCCTTTCCTTACTTGAAGGGCGCATAAGACACTCGTTAATATATTAAATTTGTTATGAGGAGGGTACTCCCCAATTTCAGGTAGAAGAACGAACTTCCAATGCATCGAAGCTTTCTACTCCTGCTTGAATACTTGCTCTTTGCTCAATGGCCGAAAAGAACTTTCTTATCTTATTGTTGAGACAGGAAAGCAGGCAAAAGTAAAAGCCCGCACAGCAAAAAAACAATCCATTTTTGAAGGAGCGCCTGCATGTTCAAAGGGCAAATGGCAAAAAGCCTGCACGGAAGCATACTTGTCCAAGAAAGCCACTCTCCCTTAGTGTGCAGCAGATGTCAGATCATAATCGATTCGCTGTCTTATCCCGCTTGACCAGAGCGCGGCAAGCGACACTTTCATCGATGAGAGACCTGCGTTCTGCGTCAGTAGGAACTTTGCAGTTGCAGAATGTTAATACATTGATTCATCAGTCTAGGAGGAAGAATAGGAAAAGTAGACGAAACAGAAGGACTAGGAGAAGGCAGATGCCGTACAAGACACGGCAAAATGTTTGCTCTGATCCCCCTGTGGTCCAAGTATACATGGTGACTACAAACCCGGAACCGTCTGCACAAGATCAAGATGAGCAGCCGGCCGAGCAAAGGCAAAGGGCTGAAATGCCGTCGCAGGAAGGCACAAATGCCACTTTCGGGAGTGCCTCCTAACCCAGGAATGCACACTAAGGGCTAGGATTCAGGCATTGCCAAATCCGCCTCCCTTTGAGTAACTTCCCCAGAAGAAGAAGGCGGCTTCCATTCACGCAAGCACGTCTTATACACCTGTCGATCTTTTCTTTTACAGACGCCAGTAGCTAGTGCGTACATGGCTGGGAGCAAGACATCACAGCCAATCAAAATGGAAGAAAAAATGTCCAAGCTCGTGGAAATGACGGCTCAAATGAACCGGATGCAGATGGAGCTTGATCAGGTCAAGGCATCTCGAACCCCGGCACCGCCGCTACCGGAAGGAGAAGGAATAGAACTCCATGATTCAGAAACTCTACATCCTCTATTTCTCTACTCTATAACCAGCTTTTTGCCCTTTACCCCGCTGGAAAGGAAATAGGAGAAACTAAAAACGATAAGGGGAGCAATCAGACCAGACCTCAATGAATCAGTTAGTTAGGAAAGAAAGCCCAAAGCAAAAAAAGAAAAGGGACAGAATCAACTGCTTTTTTTAGCCAAATGGGGAACCTTGGAAGAGAGCCTCCCTTATAAGTCAAGCATACCCCAGCACTGGAAGAGTAGAAATGAAATATTAACCACTGGCTAGCTTGTAGTAGAAGGAATGTCACTGGCTAACAAAAGGGGAAGAAAAATAGGAATAGGGGGAGATATACTTTTTCTTACTAGTGCGTAAGTAAAGGCCTGGGACGAGAACTCAAACTCAAATTAAAACCCCACGAAAGAAAAGGGAGAAAGACTATATATAAGGGAATCTGATCTCAAATCTAAAACCAGGGAAAGGTGAAAGGGCTGCGGATTAGCTTAGCACGAAGGCAGAAACTGGAACTGCAACTACATCGGCTGGATCAATAGGAACTCCCACAGGATAGACTGGACCGTATTCCCTCGCTTGTATGGAAGGAACCAAGTCGCTTGCCTCGTATGTACATGTACCACCATGGAAAGACTGATGAAGGGTAGCCCCCTTTCGATCGTTTGGATCCAAAAAGGGGAACTGCTTTTTGTTTGTTTTTAGGATTGGCCTTTAACCTATTCCGACTATCAAAAACTGCCGAGAATGCTAACATAGGGGAGAAGGTATGATAAAACTCAAGAGCAAGCATCGACTAAATGGAAGGCAAGCGCATGAAAGGGACTTGGCCTGAACCGACATGGAATGGAACTAGACTGGAAATGGACCGTAATGGCTAAATAGGGTTTCCTGATAGGAGACTACTAGAAAGATAAGCCTGTTAGTTCCTTAATCAGGGAAGAAAGAAGGAATAAACGGGATTGGCTGGAAGTGGGGACTTATACCTTACTTATACCAGTACTCTTATTTGAACGGTTACTGGGACCTCCTCAATCAATGGCAATAGCAGGAATTGAAGGCGATGGAATGAAACTTGATTGCAGGGAAGGCTAAATAGCTGGGAAGTGGTACCTTT
>NC_052479.1:8371779-8438463 GCF_009730915.1 Dioscorea cayenensis subsp. rotundata
TCTTGACGAGCTCATAATGGAAATCCACGGGTGTGTGGAATTCCCACACGCCCGTGTGTTTTCCCTGGTTGCCTTAGTAAACTCTGTAGGATCTAGAGAAAATTTATGAACATGTTACACACTCAGAGCCTGCCCTATTATGCAAAATACACCAGTAAAAAACATGAGAAACTAGCTCGAGTGACCAAAACTTTGACAAATCCAGATGAAAATACATGATGACATTAAGAGTCTGCAATAAAATCATAGCAAAAGAAACTAAAGATCAAGACACCAACAATCAACACTTTATTCATGCAAACAGTATACGAACAACTAAGAAAACAGTAAACACTTGGGTTGTCTCCCAAGAAGCACTTGTTTAACGTCACTAAGCTTGACGTACCTTACCTTACCTCATGGGGGTTCATAGATGAAATCATGATAAGCAAAGTCTCTCGAAGGTAGAGGTCGAATTATCAGGCTTGGTACCATCTAGTAGAGGTTGATCCAACTTGTTCGGTTCATGCACCTTCTCAACAGACCTTTGGGACGTTTTTCAGTGGTGTCTCCTTGCACTCTTCAACTTCCGAGCATCTTCTTCATGATCCCCGAGTAGAGGGCACTTCTTCCGTTGGACCAAGCATCATTACTTCTTCATTGTCCACCACTTGGTCGAACAAAGCTTCATATGGGTCCGGGTTGAACATTTCCAGCATGTATTCATCAATAATCTCATCAGTAGTGTCTAGAAAATACAAAGTATCATCGAAGTCCAGAGAATGCCGCATGGCTTCGGCCAGGCGGTATGTGAGCTTATCATCTCCAACCCTCGATGTCAGCCTCCCCCGTCAGTCCATGTTGATCAATACCTTGGAATTGTGCAAGAATGACCTCCCAAGTATCAAAGGTACATCCCCATCCTCATCAATTTCCAACACTACAAAGTCTACAGGAAATATGTACTTGTCCACCTTGATAAGCACGTCTTCACTGATGCCCCTCGGATGTCTCATCGTTCGTCCGCTAGTTGCAATATCATCCTAGTGGGCGTAGGCTCTCCCAAGCCTAGCTTCTAAAAGAAAGTATATGGCATGACGTTAATACTGGCCCCTGAGTCCACCAATGCCATTTCTTCACCTAAATTGAAATTGTTGCATGGTATATAATAAAGCTTCCTGGGTCTTTCTTCTTGTTGGTATATTCTTTTGCAAAACCACCGAACAAGAGGCATCTAAGATCATTGAAGCACTCTCCTAAAACTTTTGCTTGTTGGTCAAAAAGTCCTTCAAGAATTTTGCATACTTACGCATTTGGGACAATACCTCAACAAAGGGAATGTTGATATGCACTTGTTTAAACAAACTCATGAACTTCTTGTATTGTTCATCTCCTTCGTCATTCTTCAATCTAGAGGGATAAGGGATTCTTGGCTTGAAAAATGGGGGTGCCACTTCCTTCTTTTTGCTTGTTCCGTCCTTAACCTCTATGACCTCGGGTGCATCTATATTGGGCTTCTCACTCGGAAGTTACCCTCAACCTCACAACCATTTCTAAAAGTGATCGCCTTCATATGCACTCTAGGATTGGTCTCGATATTACTCGGCAAGTGATAAGGGCTTGTGTAATAAAAAAATACTGAAGTGTCCTTTTCCTTGTGTTGAGCATTTTCTTTTTCTCGGGTTCTAACGTTAATATATGTGTATTTATGTTACTTTCATGTAGGTAGGGTCGAATATGAGAGAAAGAAGCCAATGTGGGTCGCAATGCACCAATTTGAAAGAAATTTTGCTAAGGTTCAAACGCGAAGACATAGGTCAGGTTCGAGATGCGGGAATGTGTGCCAACCTCCTCGTATTCGAGTTAGCACAACTATTTAGAGGAGCACAAGGGCAGTCATATTCAAGCATTCCAACTTGTGCATAGAGAGCAAGATCTCCACCAACATGTTCGTTATTGAAGAAGCAAAGTGATCCATGATGTAAGCGTGTGCCCGTTTGCGTTACCTCAATGAAAGCATGGATTTCGGAGTATTTCGGACCGGTACTGTAATAGGGTAATGTAGAAAAAATGTAGCAAGAATACTATACAGCATTGTTCACAACCGGTCGAGGAAATAGGAAATAAAGAATCCACACGGGCGTGTGGAAATTCCACACGCCCGTGTGAAAAATCCACAAGGGCGCTCATACGGGCGTGTGAAATCCCGATTCCAGCCCTTTAAAAGCCGATTTCAGCCCCGATTCCAGCATTCTTTTCTCCATCTTTTCCCAAACTTGATAGAGGGTGGTCCCTAGGGTTTGAGAGATATTGGCTAGGGCTTTGGAGAGGTTCTATGGCTCGGACATCGCGCACCATTTGGAAGAAGGTTTGTGGGAGAGCTTTCGTCAATACTGATCCGGCGAGGTGTATCCTAGGCTGGACAAAGGGACCCTTGCAACGAGTAGAGGACTCTCCACAAGACCATCGCCACAACTAATGATGGGGTTTTCTATGGATGCCTTGTTTTTACATTCGATTTCATTGATTGTATCAAGCTCCATGGATAGCTAAACCCCTAGTGGGTACTTGGGTATTTGTGAACCCTAGGATGTATTTGTTTCATTGAACCTCTTTATTATGCTTTCAAGTAATTGATGTTTATTATGAGTTCCAATCTTGGAGACTTGATCGTATGAATGCTCCCTTAGAGTGACACTAGGGTTGAGAGTTCTTCTTGGCAACTCTTGTGAGTGAGTGACACACCATGTGAGTTAGACAAATCTAGATTGGAGAGGGTTGAAAGGGTGAGTTGAGAGATATCACAGCATCCCCTTTCTCCTCCGGTGTGATCTATCCTACCTCCACATTCCAAGAGTTCTTTGCGGCCATAGTAAAGTGAATGGGATAAGGGATGATCTTCTGCTAGAGCTTAGTTGTGAGTGTAATGGAGTGAAGCGTTGAAGTGAGTTTAGCATCTAGGGCTTAATTGTGGCTATGGATCTTTCACCTGGACCGAAGGGTTAGGTATATACATCACAATTGGGTTTATCACTTGGAATCCCTAGAGCTCATTGCAATTCTATGCTAGTGCGAGGTTGAGAGGTTATTCAATCTTTCCTCCAAGACATGTATAGAGTTAGGCATGGTTGACCTTAGATTTCGGATCATGTAATTAAGGATTTCCACGACTCATTGTTGCATCAATTAGGAAGTATAATAGAGGGTTCTTGCACTTGAAATGATTGTCCTAGGCGGATCAATATCTGGGTACCCCATCTTTATCAATTGCTTTACCTTCTCCTTTTCTTGTGGCTTCTATCTTGTTGTTTTTATTTTTGTTATTTCATATTTTGTCACACTTATCAATGTTAATCTTCCACATTAGTTAAGAAACAACTCAAGTGTCTTTATTCTCTACTCTCTGTGGATACGATACCCACCCATCTAGGATTATTATTTTGACATTCGTGCACTTGAGGTTTACATGCATATAAGGACGTGTCAAGGTTTTGGCGCTGTTGCCGAGTAGTAGGCGTTTAGAGATACTCTGCACATTGTTTTCTTAGCTTTTCATTTATTCATTCTAATTCATATTTTCTTATTCTATCATCGTTCTGATTTCTTTTTCTTTCTTTTTGGGTGCAGCTCCATTTTATGACATGAGGGAACTCCTCCATACTGATTGAAGGAGATCCTGAGCTTGAACGTATACTGAGAAGAAAATGGAAAGAACCTGTGCAGGAACAGTCTAATCTAGCTGATTTGTAAGTAGAAGAATCTGAAAACATGGCAGAACAAAATGAGCACCAGCGGACATTATCCGATTATGCCAGACCTTCAGTATTGGGGACACAATCGAGCATTGTGCACCCCCCGATTACAGCTCAGAACTTCGCGTTGAAGCCGGCATTCATTCACTTGTTGGAGCAATCTGCACAGTTTAATGATTTAACCGATGAGTATCCAAATAGTCATATAGAGAACTCTCTCGAGGTGTGTGATATCCTGAAGATAAATGGGGTAACGGATGATGCCATCAAGTTGAGAGCCTTCCTATTTTCCTTGAAAGGGACAGAAGAGCAGTGGCTACACACATTACCTAGACCATCAATTACCACATGTGAGGAGATGGTAGAAGCCTTTCTTGGCCGTTATTTCCCTCCTGAAAAATTTGCAAAGCTTAGGAATGAGATCTCATCCTTTGTACAATTGGAATTGGAGTCTCTATTTGAGACGTGGGAAAGGTTCAAGGAGCTCTTGAGAAAGTGCCCGCAACACGGATTCCCAGAGTGGATGATTTTTCAGACCTTTTACAATGGTCTGAATCGGAGTACAAAGCAACTCTTGGATACGGCAGCAGGAGGTACCTTTGGTAGCAAGACCCCCGGTGAGGCCCGTCAATTAATTGAAAAAATGGGGTTAAACAGCTACCAATGGAATGCCAGGGAGAAGAAAAAGGTGGCCGGTCTCCATGAGATAGATGTAGTGACTTCGTTAGCGGCTCATATGGAATCATTGAGTAAGAAGTTAGATCTTCTAACTTTGAATAGAGTAGCGGCCATGATTATTTGCACTGGGTGTGGTGGAGGACATGCTCCCTCCGATTGTCGGATATCTATTGTGATGCATCTTTGGTTGAAAACGTCGATTTTGTGGGTAATGGCATGAGGAATCTAGGAAATCCATACAATAATACCTACAATCCAGGTTAGAAGAGTCATCCCAATTTCTCGTGGAGCAACCAAGGTCCACAAAAGGCCATAGGGCCACCGGGTTTCCAACAACAACTACAAGCCCAAACATGGAAAACAGAGTTTCAAGTTTGGAGAACCGAATGAACGATTTGGAGAAGGCCTTAACTAGGTTTGTGCAATTGTCAGATAGATGATTTCATTAATTGAGGCTACACTTCGCCACCATACCGCCTCTTTTCATAATCTTGAAAATCAAGTGCGGTAGATTGTGAAGTCTCTATCGGAAAGGCCACATGGAAGCTTACCAAGTAATAGAGAGGCCAACCCTAGAGAGCATGTGAAGGTGATCACATTGAGAAGTAGTTGTGAGGTTGAGGGTAAGTTTTCGAGTGAGAAGCCAAATAAACACGCACCTGAGGTTATAGAGGTTGACAAGGGAGAAAGCAAAGAAAAGAAGGTAGCAACCCCACCTTTGAAGCCAAGAATCCCTTATCCCTTTAGATTGAAGAATGACCAATGGGATAAACAGTACAAGAAGTTCCTGAGTTTATTCAAATAGCTCCACATTAATATTCCTTTTGTTGAGGCATTGGCCCAAATACCTAAGTATGTAAAATTCTTGAAAGACTTGTTGACCAACAAAAGGAAGTTAGAGGAGAGTGCTTCAGTGATTTTAGATGCATCTTGCCGGCAGTTTTGCAAAAGATCATGCCGAACAAGTAGAAAGACCCTGGAAGCTTTATCATTCTGTGTAATATTTGCAATCTAGGTGAAGAAATGGCATTGGTAGACTCAGGGGCTAGTATCAACGTCATGCCATACACCTTCTTTCAAAGCAAGGCTTGGGCGAGCCTAGGCCTACTGGGATGACTTTGCAATTGGCGAATCGAATGGTGAGACATCAGAGGGATATCATCGAAGATGTTCTTGTCAAGGTGGACAAGTATATATTTCCTGTAGACTTCGTATTGCTAAACGTCGATGAGGATGCAGATGTACATTGATACTTGGGAGGCCATTTTTGCGGACTTCCAAGGCATTGATTGACATGGATGGTGGAGAGCTAACTTTGAGAGTTGGAGATGAGAAACTCACATACCGGCTTACTAAAGCCATGCAGCATTCTCTTGATTTCGATGATACTTTGTATTTTCTAGACGCTAATGATGAGATTGTTGATGAATACATGCAGGAAATGTTCAATCTGTATCCATACGAAGGCTTGTTCCACCAAGAGGGGGACAATGAAGAAGTACTGATGCTTGGTTAGACAGAAGAAGTACCATCTACCCTGGGGATCTTGAAAAAGGTGCTCCGGAAATTGAAGAAGGCTAGGAGACGCCACCAGAAACGCTCCAAGGCTGTTAGAGACGTGCGTGAACAGAACAAACTGGGTGAATCATTGTTAGGTGGTCCCAAGCCTGACAATTTACCCTCTACCCTCAAGAGATTTTGCTCATCATGTTTCCAAGCCATGGGTAAGAGGGAAACTTTCATCTTTGAGCCCCCGTGATGTAAGACAAGGTATGACAAGCTATGTGACGTTAAACAAGCGCTTCTTGGGAGGCAACCCAAGTATTTACTGTTTTCTTAATTTGGTAGTTTAGTGTTACTTGAATAAATTGTTGAGTGTTGGTGTCTTGATGTTTTATATTTCTATTGTGACTTTATCGTGGGTTTTCAAGTTCATCGTGTGTTTTCATGTGAATTTGGCAAAGTTTTGGTCGTTTGAGCTATTTCTCATGTTTTCACTGGTATAAATTGTATATTGTGGTAGGCTCTGAGTGTGTAAACATGTTCAAAAATTTTCTGTAGAGCCAGCAGAATTTCCTAAGGTATCCAGAGAAAACACACGGGCACAAGGATGTGGACTCGCCCCTGTGAACAACCATGCAATCCTCATTTTCCTGTGGGTAATTTCCGGATGGGCGTGTGAATTCCTGTAGAGATTCGCAGATTTTCCCAGAAGCAGACAGGGGCGTGGACTCGTCCCTATGGGCGACCTTGTGAAAATCGTACGGGCGTGGGTAATTTCCGCACGCCCGTGCAAATCTCTACAAAGGAGCTCTCTTCATCCTGAGAAGTCACAGGGGCGTGTGCTTGCCCCTGTGAGTTGGGCTTGTAAATGCCATGCCCGTGTGGAATTTCCACACGGGTGTACGGAACACTTAGCAGTTTTTCTCGGATGTCCAGAGCAGCCACAGGGGCGTGCGGCTACCCATGTGGGCCGGGCGCATGGGCGTGGATATTTCTCACACGCCCGTGTATTTGCGTTTATAGGCTGTGAGTGTTTTCCCAAGAGCACACAGGGGCGTGCACCTACCCTTGTGAAGTTTTCCTATGGAGGTACACAGGCGTGTGTAATTTTGACACAATCGTGCAGATGTACAGAACTCCAAGAAGTGCGAGTACTTTTAAAAGGATTATCGTTCCTCTTCACCATAATATCCTTCAGTTGTCTGAGAGCACTTCTACATTGTTTCCCAACCTCATATCGCCAATTTGGAAGGATTTTGCTTGGTTTTCCGGCCGTTTTCAAAGCTTTCTCATCTCAACTGGACGGTTAGCCCTATCTTTGATTTCCTTCACAAATTCATGGTTTTCATCGATGAAACTAGTCAATAATGCTTCATTTCTATAATTAGAATGATTATTTATATTTAGAATGAAGTAAAAGTGTTGTAATGGTGCATTTGTGGAGTTTGAAGCATGGTTGTACGTTTGCTCATGGCCAGTAGATCCACACGGGCGTGCAGAAATTCCGCATGACCATGTGGATTTCTGCAGCTATGTTTAATTAACTAGTTTAATTAATTCTCTTTCAATTTTTGCAGACTATGGCACCCAGGTCAAAGAAGCAAGCTAATAAGTTTCTGCGAGAGTCATCTCCTGAGTATGAGAACTGAAGATTCACTATCCCCGAGCATCAGCCTCATTTTGATCATCTGACAAGACTTCGGTTCAGACAGACTCGGTTCTTGGACACGAGTATATTGAGAGATTTGTAGCAGGGGGATGAGTTTGCTGATGAGGTCAAGGATCTCATTTCACTGGGTGATTGGAGGTAGTTATTGTCGATTAGAGAGTTAGCCATCCAGGAGCTTACACTGGAGGTTCTGTCGACATTAGAGAGCTAGCCATCCAGGAGCTTACCTGATTGTATGAATGCTCCCCTAGAGTGACACTAGGGTTAAGAGTTCTTCTTGGCAACTCTTGTGAGTGAGTGACACACCATGAGAGTTAGACAAAGCTAGATTGGAGAGGGTTGAGAGGGTGAGTCAAGAGGTAGCGGAGCATCCCCTTTCCCCTCTGGTGTGATCTATCCTACGTGCACATTCAAAGAGTTCTTTGCGGCCATAGTAGAGTAAATGGGGTAAGGGATGACCTTCCGCTGGGGCTTAGTTACGAGTGAAACAGAGTGAAGCGGTGAAGTGATTTTAGCATCTGGGCTTAATTGTGGCTAGGGATCTTTCACCTGGACCGAAGGGTTAGGTATATACATCAGAATTGGGTTTATCACTTGGAATTGCTAGAGTTCATTGCAATTCTATGCTAGTGCGAGGTTGAGAGGTTATTCAATCTTTCCTCCGGGACATGTATAGAGTTAGGCATGGTTGACCTGATATTTCGGATCATGTAATTAAGGATTTTCACGACTCATTGTTGCATCAATTAGGAAGTATAATAGAGGGTTCTTGCACTTGAAATGATTGTCCTAGGTGGATCAATATCTGGGTACCCCATCTTTATCGATTGCCTTGCCTTCTCCTTTACTTGTGCCTTCTATCTTATTATTTTTATTTTTATTATTTCATATTTTGTCACACTTATCACTATTCATCTTCCACATTAGTTAAGAAACAACTCAAGTGTCTTTATTCCCTACTCTCTATGGATGTGATACCCACTCATCTGGGATTATTACTTTGACACTCGTGCTCTTGTGGTTTACACGCATATACAGATGTGTCAGCAAGCTTCCTTGTGGTCTTTCCGATAGAGACTTCACAATTTGCCCCACTTGATTCTTAAGATTGTGTAAGGAAGCGGCGTGGTTGCGAAGTGTAGTCTTGACTAATTAAAACCTTGTATCCGATGATTACACAAATCTAGTCAAGGCCTTCTCTAAATCAGTCATTCAAGTCTCCAAACCTGTAACTCAGTTCTACATGTTTGGGGCTTGTTGTTGTTGAAGACCCAGTGGTGCCATGGCCTTTTGTGGCCCTTGGTTGCTCCATGAAAAATTAGGATGACTCTTCCAATCAAGATTGTAAGTGTCGCTATATGGATTCCCTTGGTTCCTCATTGAATTACCCACAAAATTGACTTTCTCCACTAAAGATGCATCACCAAAAGATATCGGGCAATCAGAGGAAGTATGTCCTCCATCACACACGGTGCAAGTAGTCATGGCCACCACTCTATTAGAAGTTAGAAGGTCTAACTTCTTACTCAACAATTCCACTTGAGCCGCCGATAAAGTTACTGCATCTATTTCATGGAGCCCAGCCACCTTTTCCTTTCTCACGCATTCCACTGATAACTGTTCATGGCCATGTCTTCTACTAACTGTCGGGCTTCTTCCCAGGTTTTACACCCCATTGTACCTCCTGCGGTGGCATCTAACAAGTGCCTTGTACTCGAATTCAACCCATTGTAGAAAGTCTGAATAATCATCCATTTCGGAAATCCATGCTGTGGACACCTCCGGAAAAGATCCTTAAAGCGCTCCCATGTTTTAAACAATGACCTAACTCCATGTACACAAATGACGCTATCTCATTGCGAAGCTTAGCCGACTTCCTAGAGGAAAGTATCTAGCAAGAAAAGCTTCAACCATCTCGTTCCAAGTCGTGATGAAGGCCTTGGGCAAAGAATGTAACCACTGCTTGGCTCTTCCCTTGAGAGAGAATGGGAAAGCCCTCAATCTAATAGCATCATCCGATACATCGTTAATCTTCAGCATATCACAAACTTCCAAGAAGTTCTCTATATTGTTGTTCGGATCCTCATCGGCCAAACCATTGAACTGTGCTAACTTCTGAATCATTTGGATGAATGCCGGTTTCAGCTCAAAATTAGGAGCTGTAATCAGGGGTCACACAATTCTTGATTGTGTGCCCAAAACTGATGGTCTAACATAATCAGAAAGTGTCCTCTATTGCTCATTTTGTTCTGCCATATTATCTGACCCTTCAACTTCTATTTCAGCTTGATTGGACAGTTCTTGTGTAGGTTCTTTTCCCCTTCTTTTGAGTGTATGTTCAAGTTCAGGATATCCTTCAATCAATATCGAAGGGTTCCCTCGGGTCATAACCTAGAGTTGTACCCAAAGAAAGAAAACAAATCTGAACGATGATAGGAAAAGAAGATGTGAAATAGAATGAATGAATGAATAGCTAGAAAACAAAGTGCAAAGTATCTCTAAATGCCTACTCCCAAGCAACGGCACCAAAAACTTGACAATGCCCCTTGCGTATATCCCGCAAGTGCACGGGTTTATTGAAGTAATAAATCCGAGATGAGTAGTTATTGTATGCACAGGGAGTAGGGAATAAAAACACTTAAATTGTTTCTTAACAAAGCGAAAAATGAATAATAGTTGTGTGACAAGATGTAATGTAACAAAAGTAAAAGAGACAAGAAAAAGAGCACAAGTAAAGGGGAGGTAAGGCAATCGATATAAATGGTGTACCCGGATATTGTTCCGCCTAGGATAAACATTCCAAGTACAAAACCCTCTATTATGCTTTCTAACTAATGCATTAATGAGTCATGGAGATTGACATGTCCGAATATGCGTGTAAACCACAAGTGCACGGGTGTCGAAGTAATAAAATTCCCGGTGAGTTAGGTAGTCGAATCCACAGGGAAAAGGGTCACTAGTCTTAACTTCTTCTCTGCTTTCTAGCCTAATGATAAATGGAAAGGTGTGGTGATCTAATGTGCGAAAAAATGAATACCGGAGACAAATATGCAAGGGTGAAATGGAGGAAGATCTCAATCAGTAAAAGTGGAGTATTCAGGCAATGCTCCCCCTAGGATTCAGGTATTAGGTTCCGAATGAGCAAAGTGTTTCTATGAAGAGTAAGTTAAGTCATAGAAATCCAAATATAATCGGATCTGGCCTCCCGATTGCCGATACTAGTCCCCTACGAGGTCCGGGTGGAGAAATCGCTCAATCTCAACACCTCACACCACATATGACCGCAAAGCACTCTAGGGATTCCAAGAGGTGTATCCGATTCCTAAAGATTGATCCAACCCTAATTCCCAGCAAAGGATCCTAACCCCTACAAGGTACTAGCGGAGAAATCTCTCAATCTCACGCCTCACACCAAATATGGTTGCATAGAGCTCAGGGAACGGAGATAGAATACACCAATCGGAGGGGAAAGGGGATGCTCTCTATCTCATGACTCACCCTCTCAACCCTCTTCAATGTTGAGGTTCTAACCCTAATAGAGACCTCTCCCTCACCATGGTAACAAATCATGCAAACCAAATAACCAAAAGATCAATAAGGTAAGCAATCATTAGACAATCAAGATTAAAACTTAATCAAACTAGGATTAAATAGAAACACTAAGTAAATCCACAAAAGATGAGAATCCTAGGGTTCACAAGCCCAAATACCCTCTAGGGTTTTAGCTCTCCATGGAGCAATATACAAAACACACCATCAATGAATGAAAGTACATTAAAACCATAGAAATAAACCCCCTTATATATGAACTGATGGCCTTGATGGAGAGCTTCGACGTCTTGAAGGACCCACTCCGAAGCTAGGTTCACCGGTGGCTTCCTTGATGCTATGACGGAGGAGGAATAGATCAAAGTTGGTGAGACCTCCTCTCCAAACCCTAGCCTTCTCACCCCTCAAGAGCCTCACAAAAGATCGCCAAAAAGTCCCAAAAGAATATGGCAAACGGCATATTTAAAGCCCAAAACCGCGCTTGTCACGTTCCCTCACGCGCCCATGTAGATTTTCCATGCGCCCATGTTGGCTGCAGGAATTTCCACGCGGGCGTGTGAACAGTAATTTTGCAACAGTACTGCTACAGTAAACCTTATCTTCATCGACGTATCTTTGAGAAGTCTTGCAATCTTCACAAAGACAAGGAACATGAAGATGTGGCTGCCTTTGTGCCCTTCCAACTAGTGAATTGACTTGAATCTTCTTGGAAGTTGGCACACATCTCCACGTTTATGAACTCCTCTCGTGTTTTGGTCCTTCAATTGAATAAGAACTCCCAACATTGTGTCTTTATAGCCTATCTTTGCTTCCTTTTTATTCTTCATGGCATTTATAACCTATATGCATAAAAGAACACCAAATACACAATATGAGATATAAACCATGGTAAAAAATGATGCTCAATGCATGTAAAACATATATAAAAATATGTCTACTCAAGCACTTATCAGAGATCCTTCAATACATGGTCCCAAATCTAAGGTCAGCCATGCCTAACTCTATACATGTCCTGGAGAAGAAATTGAACAATTGACAAGTACCCCTTGCTTATATCCCGCAAGTGCACGGGCTTGTCGAAGTAATAATCCCGGGTGAGCGGGGTCAAATCCACAGGGAGTAGGGAGTAAAAATACTTAATTTGATTCTTAGCTATGTGGAAGATCAATTGTGATAAGTGTGAAATTGATTCAATTCTCAACAATAAAATCAACAAGTGAAAGAGCAAAAGTAAGAAGAGGGTAAGGCAATCGATAAAGATGGGGTACTCGGATAATGCTTCACCTAGGATAATCGTTTCAAGTGCAAGAACTCTCTATTATGCTTCCTAATCAATGCAATGGTGAGTCGTGGAAATCCTTACATACATAGTCCCAAATCTAAGGTTAACTATGCCTAACTCTATACATGTCCCGGAGGAGAAATCGAACAATCTCAACACCTCGCACTCGCATAGAGTTGCAATGAACTCTAGGGATTCCAAGTGATAAATCTCTTCCTAAATATAGACCTAACCCTTTGGTCCGGGCGGAAGGTCCCTAGCCACAATTAAGCCCTAGATACTAAGATCCTCTCAACGCTTCACTCCATTGCACGCGCAACTAGGCCCCAGCGGAGGTTCATCCCTTAGACCACTCACTCTATTATGGCCGCAAAGAACTCAAGGAACGGAGGTAGAATATATCACGATGGAGGGGAAAGGGGACGCTCCTGTACCTCTCGACTCACCCTCTCAACCCTCTCCAACCTAGCTTTGTCTAACGCTCGTGGTGTGTCACTCACTCACAAGATTACCAACAAGAACTCTCAACCCTAGTGTCACTCTAGGGGAAATGTTCATACAATCAAGCATTCAAGGTTGGAACTCACAATAAACATCAATTTATTGAAAGCATAATAAAGAAGTTCAATGAAACGAATGCATCCTAGGGTTCACAATCATCCAAGCACCCACTAGGGGTTTAGCTCTCCATGGAGCTTAATACAATCAAGGAAATCGAATGCAAAAGTAATGAATCCATAAAGAAACCCCCTCGATGGTCGTGTCGATGGTCTATTGGAGAGTCCTCTACTCGTCGTCCAAGGATTCCTTCGTCCGGTATAAGATAGCCTCAATTGAAGCTCCCCTACCAACCTTCTGCCTAATGGAATCACGATGTTAGAGCCGTAGAACTTCTACAAAACCTTGGCCAATACCCCTCGAAACCCCAGCCGAAAACCTCTCACAAGTTGGGGAAAAGATCGAGAAAAGAATGCTGAAATCGGGGCTGAAATCGGCTTTAAATAGGTCTAGAATCGGGCGACTCCACAGGCATGTACAGAACACGCGCCCGTGCAGAATTTCCACACGGCTGTGGATAATTTCCACACGCCCGTGTGGATTCTCTGTTTTTGCGATTTTCTACAGTGATTTGTTACAGTAACCTATTACAGTATTATGCCAAAAATACTCCCGAATCCACATTTCATCGAGGTAACATAAACGGGCACACGTTTATGCCGTGGATCGCTTTACTTCTTCAATGACAGATAAGATGATGGAGATCTTGTTCTATGTGCATAAGTCGTGATGCTTGAGTGTGACTGCCCATGTGCCCCTCCAAATGGTTGTGTAAACTCAAATACGGGGAGGTTGGCACACACTCTAGTATCTCGCACCCGACTTATATCTTCGCGTTTGAACTTTAGCAAGATTTCGTCAAAAATCAGTGCATTATGATCAACATTGGCTTCTTTCCTTCATAATTGGTTTCACAACCCTACATGCACAAAAGTAACATAAAAACACACATATTAGTGTAAAAACCCGAGGAAATAATGCTCAACATAAGGAAATAATGCTTCGCATTCATATCGCACAAGCACTTATCAACAATCTCTCAACCTCTCACTCGTATAAAATCGCAATGAGTTCTAGGGATTCCAAGTGATAAATCCTCTTCCTAGATGTAGACATAACCATTTGGTCAAGGTGGAAGGTCCTTAGTTACAATTACGCACTAGGTGCTAAAATCACTTCAACGCTTCACTCCATTTCCTCTACAACTAAGCACCAGCTGAAGGTCATCCCTTCGCCCATTCACTCTACTGTGATCGCAAAGAACTCGAGGAAATGGAGGTAGGATAAATCACAACAGAGGGGAAAGGGGACGTTCTGCTACCTCTCCACTCACCCTCTCAACCCTCTCCAATCTAGCATTGTCTAACTCTCGTGGTGTGTCACTCACTCACAAGGTTTACCAAGGTGAACTCTCAACCATAGTGTCACTAAAAGGGAGCATTCAATCAATCAAGCATTCAAGATTTGAACTCAAATAAAACATCAATTAATGAAAGCATAATAACAAGGTTTAATAAAACAAACACATCCTAGGGTTCACAAATCCAAGTACCCACTAAGGGGTTTAGCTCTCCATGGAGCTAGTTACAATCAATGAAAGTGAATGGAAAAACAAGTAATCCATAGAAAACCCCTTCGATTGGCATGACAATGGTCTTGTGGAGAAGCCTCTACTTGTCCAAAGGTCCCTTTGTCTGGCCTAGGATACACCTCGTTGGATCAGTGCCGACGAAATCTCTCCCACTAACCTACTTCCAAATGGAGCATGATGTCAGAGCCGTAGAGCCTCTCCCAATCCCTAGCTAATACCTCTCAAAACCCTAGCCACCAACCTCTCTCAAGTTGGGGAAAAGATGGAGAAAAGAATGTAGAAATCGGGCCTGAAATCGGCCTTAAAAAGGGATGGAATCGGGAATCCACACGCCCTTTTGGATTCACCACACGTTCCTGTTGAATTATCGCACGAGCGGGTGGAATTTTCACACGCCCGTGTGGATTCTCTAGTAATCAATTTCTTAGCCGGCTGTGAGCAGTACCGCCCTGAAATACTCCCGAATCCATATTATCATCGAGGTAACATAAACGGGCACACATTTACGTCGTAGATCACTTTGCTTCTTTGATAAAAGGCTACATTGGTGGAGACCTTGCTATACATGCACAATCCAGAATACTTGAATGTGACTGCTTTTATGCCCTTCTAAATCACTGTCCTGACTTGAATACGAGGAGGTTGTCACACATTCTCGCATCTTGAAACCGACTTTTGTCTTCGTGTTTGATCCTTCTCAAGATTTCCTCCAAATGGTGCATTGACGATCTACATTGGTTCTTTCTCTAACATTCGTCTTCACAACCCTGTATGCATGAAAGTAATATAAATGCACACATATTAGTACTAAAACCTGATAAAAGTAATGCTCATTATAAGGAAAGAATACTTTGCATTCGCATCACACAAGTACTTATCAACGCCTGTACGGAATTTCCACAGGCCCGTGTGGAGAATCCACATGTGTATGTGGATGCCCAATTCTAGTCCTATTTAAAGCCGATTTCATCCCCGATTTCGGCATTCTTTTCTTCATCTTTTTCCCAACTTGAGAGAGAGAGCTACAGCTAGGGTTTTGAGAGGTATTGGCAAGGGATTTATAGAGGTTCTATGGCTTCAACATCACGCTCCATTTGGAAGAAGGTTAGTGGGAGAGCTTTCGTCGGCACCGATCCGGCGAGGTGTATCCTAGGTTAGACAAAGGGACTTTTGGAAGACTACAGGCTTCTCCATAAGACCATCATCATGACTATCGAGCGGTTTTCCATGGATTACTTGCTTTTATATTCAATTACATTATTGATTGTAACTAGCTCCATGGAGAGCTAAACCCCCTTGTGGGTACTTGGATTTGTTAACCCTAGGATGTATTTGGTTCATTAAACCTTTTATTATGCTTTCATTAATTTATGCTTTAATTGAGTTCCAATCTTGAATGCTTGATTGAATGAATACTCCCTTAGAGTGACACTAGGTTTGAGAGTTCTTATTGGTAACCCTTGTGAGTAAGTGACACACCACGAGAGTTAGACAAATCTAGATTGGAGAGGGTTGAGAGGGTTAGTCGACAGGTAGCGGACCGTCCCTTTTCCCCTTTGGTGTGATTTATCCTACTTCCATTTCCTCGAGTTCTTTGCTGTCATAACAAAGTGAATGGGCTAAGGGATGACCTTCCACTGGGCTTAGTTGTAGAGGCAACGGAGTGAAGCGTTGAAGTGATTTTAGCAGCTATGGTTTAATTGTGACTAGGGGCCTTCCATCTGGGCCATAGGGTTAGGGCAACATCTAGGAAAAGGATTTATCACTTGGAATCCCTAGAACTCATTGTGATTTTTTACGAGTGCGAGATGTTGAGATTGTTCGATTTTTCCTTCAGGACATGCATATAGTCAGGCATGGTTGACCTCAGATTTGGGACCATGTATTGAAGGATCTTCACGACTCATTAATGCATTAGTTGGGAAGCATAATAGAGGGTTTTACACTTGAAAGGATCATCCTAGGTGGAACAACATCTGAGTAGCCCATTTATATCAATTGCCTTACCTCCCCTTTACTTGTGCTTCTCTTTCTTGTCTCTTTTATTCTTATTTACATTACACCTTGTTAACAAAATAATTATTCATCTTTCACTTGGTTAAGAAACAATTTAAGTATTTTTATTCCCTACTCCCTATGGATACGATACCCACTCACCTAGGATTTTATTACTTGACAAACCCGTGGACTTGCGAGACATATGCAAGGGGCGTTGTCAAGTTTTTGGCGCCGTTGCCGGGGAGTAGGCATTTAGAGACACTTTGAATTTTTTTTTCTTAGCTATTCATTCATTCATTCTATTTCACATCTTCTTTTTCTATCATCATTCTGATTTGTTCTTTTTCGTGGATTACAGAAAAAAAAACAATGACTGACATGCCCGAGTTATTCGACACTATCACAGGAATGGTTGAAAATATGGAACAGAAAGTTCAATTGTTTAGCAGGACAAGACTCACTGTGCTATCTCTTGCAATAACTATACACTATTCAATATCCCATGGAAGAATCGGTTGAAGAATACATTGCCAGAATTCAATAGCGGAATTGCGAATTAGATAGTGTGTTAGATCAGTTTGACAAATCTTCATTGGCATCGATGGGTGATCACTTAGAAGAAAGTTTGGAGAGAGTCCTCGCTCAGTTTGATTCGTCTTATCATAAACAAAGGCAGGAACTTTTCTCTGTGGGTGTGTCGATGTTAGGAAGGGAAATTTGTGGGATGGAGGTATTGATAGCCATTGAAGACCACACAGAGACACATTAACAAGTAGAAGAGGGGGAGAATGATTTTGAACATGAGGCGAACAACTTTGAGGAGGTTGACAGATTGAAGGAAGGTAGGTTGCGCCCATCAATTGATGAACCACCAGAACTAAAGCTTAAAACCCTGCCTGCACATTTGAAATATGCCTTCTTGATGGAAGACTCCAAACTCCCGGTGATTGTGGCATCAAACTTGTCTGTGGATCAAAAAGGCAAGCTTGTTAGCATGTTAAAAACGCATAAGTCACCTATTGCATGGAAGATTTCAGACATTAAGGGCATAAATCTGTCATTTTGTACTCATAAAATCTTAATGGAAGATGACTACAAATCTATGATCCAACCTCAGTGAAGACTAAATCCAAACATGAAAGAAGTCATCAAGATGGAGGTGGTGAAGCTCTTAGATGCATAGGTTATCTACCCCATATCTGATAGTGCATGAGTGAGCCCAACTCAAATGGTTTTGAAAAAAGGTGGATGACAGTTATAAGAAATGAAAAGAATGAATTGATTCCAACTAGGACAGTTACAGGATGGCGAGTTTGCGTTGATTACAGAAGATTAAATGATGCCACTCGAAAAGATCATTTCCCATTGCCATTTATCGATTAGATGTTGGAACGATTGGTAGGGCATCAATTTTATTGTTTCCTTGATGGCATATCGGGATACTTTCAAATCTCCATAGCTCCCGAAAATCAAGAGAATACCACATTTACTTGCCTATATGGTACTTTTGCTTACAGAAGAATGCCTTTCGGGTTGTGTAATGCACCAACAACATTCCAACGCTGCATGATGAAAATTTTTGATGATCTTCTGGAAGACATTATGGAGGTGTTCATGGATGATTTTTTAGTATTTGGAGACTCTTTAGATATATGCTTAAAGAATTTAGAGATAGTGCTAGTGAAATGTGAAGAAACAAACCTCGTCCTCAATTGGGAAAAGTGTCACTTTATAGTCGAAGAAGGCATTGTCCTTGGACATAAGATTTCCCAAGCAGGAATGGAGGTGGATAGGGTAAAGATTGAGGTCTTTGGAAAGCTTCCTCCACATACAAATGTAAAAGGGATCCACAGTTTCTTGGGGTATGCAGGTTTTTCAAAAGGTTTATCAAGGACTTTTCGAAGATCATGCAAACATTGACCAAACTCGTAGAAATAGATGCTCCATTTGATTTTGGGGATAACTGTCTGAGTGCATTCAATTTGTTGAAGGAGAGATTAGTGTAAGCAATAATTTTGACAATACCGGATTGGAATGAACACTTTGAGCTCATGTGTGACGCAAGTGATTACGCCATGGGAGCAGTTTTTGGGATAAAGGAAAGACAAGTAGTTTCGACTGATTTTTTATGCTAGCAAGACCCTCACAAGTGCTCAAGAGAATTATACAACCACCAAAAAGGAGTTGTTAGCAGTGGTGTTTGCTTTTGACAAGTTCAGGCCATACCTCATTTTATCCAGGGTCACAGTATCTACAGATCACTCAGCACTCCTTTATCTCATGAACAAGTCTGATGCGAAGTCGAGATTGATTTGCTGGATCTTATTGTTACAAGAATTTGATATGGAAATAAAAGATAATAGGGGAATAAAAAATGTGGTTGTGGATCATCTTTCAAGATTAGAAGGTTGTGAGGGGCAAGGACCGGCGAGCAAGGAGATCAATGATTTTTTCACTGAAGAATATTTGTATGCAGTACAAGAGGCAGAGTCGGAGGATACTCCGTGGTTCGTGGATTTTGCAAATTATTTGTCGGGAAAGGTACTGAAGCAAGGCCTCAGTTTTCAACAGAATAAAAAGTTTTTCAGTGACTTAAAGAACTAATTTTGGGATGATCCTTACCTGTTCTGTACTTGTGCCTATCATGTGGTTCGAAGATGTGTGTCTAGGGAGGAAGGTTGGAGCATTATTGTGCAGTGTCATTCAGGGCCTGTTGGGGGGAGTTATGCTTCGAGCATAACTACTGAGAAGGTTTTGGCCACCCGTTTCTATTGGCCAACTTTACTCCAGGATACCCATCAGTTTGTTCTTCAATGTGACAGTTGTGAGAGGGCTGAAAACCTATCGCGAAGAGATGAAATACCTCAGAATCTGATGTGATTTTTTGAGGTGTTTGATGTATGGGGAATTGACTTCATGGGACCATTCCCGAAGTCCAATGGTAATCAATACATCCTGGTGCCAGTTGATTATGTTTTTAAATGGGTGGAAGCTTAAGCTCTTTCAACAAATGATGCTAGAACAGTAGTAAAATTTCTGAAGAGGTTGTTTACTCGGTTTGGGACACCACGAATCATCATTATCTATCAAGGGACCCATTTTTGCAACTCACAACTCACAAAAGTGTTGAAGCGCTATGGAGTACATCATTGTCTTGCTACCCCCTAGCACCCGCAAATGAGTGGGCAAGTGGAAGTCACAAATAGGGAGCTCAAGAGGATCTTAACCAAGTCCGTGGAATAAGGAAAGTGAGATTGGTCGGAAAGGCTATGAATTTTGACCTGGGCAAGTAGGGGGAAAAAAGAATCCTACATCTCAATGAGCTAGATGAATTGTGAATGAAAGCATAAGAGAATGCAAGGATTTATAAGGAAAGAATTCAGAAGTGGCATGATAAGCATATTAAGAATTTGAAAGAGTTCAGATTCTTAATACACTATAGCAATTCACTATAGCGGGTACTATCACAGCTGGCCCAAAAAGTGAAGTTCAGAGAATCCACACAGGCTTATGGAAATTATCCACGCCCATGCAGAATTTCCATAGGCCCGTGTGGAGAATCCACAAGGGCGTGTGGATGCCTGATTCCAGCCCTATTTAAAGTTGATTTCAGCCCTGATTTCAGTATTCTTTTCTCCATCTTTTCCCAACTTGAGAGAAGGTTGCTCTTAGGGTTTTGATAGGCTCTACGGCTTTGACATCGCGCTCCATTTGGAAGAAGATTTGTGGAAGAGCTTTTGTCGGCACCGATCCGACAAGGTGTATCATAGGCCGGACAAAGGGACCTTTAGAAGAGTCGAGGCATCTACACAAGACCATCGCCATGACTATCGAGGCGGTTTTCCATGGATTACTTGCTTTTACATTCGATTTCATTGTTGATTGTAACTAGCTCCATGGAGAGGTAAACCACCTAGTGAGTACTTTGATTTATGAACCCTGGGATGTATTTGTTTCATTAAACTATTTATTATGCTTTCATTAATTGATGCTTTAATTGAGTTCCAATCTTGAACGTTTGATTGAATGAAAACTCCCTTAGAGTGACAATAGGGTTGAGATTTGTTATTGGTTACCCTTGTGAGTGAGTGACACACCACGAGAGTTAGACAAAGCTAGATTGGAGAGGGTTGAGAGGGTGAGTCAAGAGGTATGATAAGTGCTTGTACGATATGAATATGAAGCGTTCATTCCTTATGTTGAGCATTACTTTTCTCAGGTTTTTACATTAATATGTGTGTTTTTATGTTACTTTTATGCAGGTAGGGCTGTGAGGCCGAGTATGAAGGAAATAGGCCAATGTGGATAATAATGCACTTGTTTTGGAGGAGATCTTGATAAAGTTCAAACGCGAAGACATAGGACAGGTGTGAGATGCTAGAGTGTGTGCCAACCTCCTCGCATTCGAGTGAGCACATCCATTTGGAGGGGCACAAAGGCAGTCACACTCTAGCATTCCGACCTATGCATATAAGAACAAGAGCTCCACCAACATGTATATTTGGAGGGGCACAAAGGTAGCAACACTGTAGCAATGACTGTAGCAGCACTGTTCACAGCCCACCGAGAAATCAAAGAAACAGAAAATCCACACGGGCGTGTGGAAATTACCCACACCCATGTGGAAATTCCGTACGGGGGCGTGGAGCATCCACGCCCGTGTAGTCGCCCGATTCCAGCCATATTTAAAGCTGATACAACCCCGATTTTGGTATTATTTTCTCCATCTTTTCCCCAATTGGAGAGAGGGCTTCGGCTAGGGTTTTGAGGGGTATTGGCCAAGGTTTTAGAGAGGTTCTACGGCTCCGACATCGTCATTCCTGAGGAAGAAGGTTGGTAAGGGAGCTTCCGTCAAGGCGTATCCAATACCGGATGAGGGAATCCTTGGACGACGAGTAGAGGACTCTCCGTAAGACCATCGACATGACCATCAAGGGGGTTTCTTTATGGATTCATTGCTTTTACATTCTATTTCTTTGATTGTACTTAGCTCCATGGAGAGCTAAACCCCTAGTGGGTACTTGGGTGATTGTGAACCCTAGGATGTATTCGTTTCTTTGAACTTCTTTATTATGCTTTCAATAAATTGATGTTTATTGTGAGTTCCAACCTTGAATGCTTGATTGTATGAACATTTCCCCTAGAGTGACACTAGTGTTGAGAGTTCTTGTTGGTAACCTTGTGAGTGAGTGACACACCACGAGCGTTAGACAAAGCTAGGTTGGAGAGGGTTGAGAGGGTGAGTCGAGAGGTACAGGAGCGTCCCCTTTCCCCTCCGACGTGATAGATTCTACCTCCATTCCTTGAGTTCTTTGCGGCCATAATAGAGTGAATGATCTAAGGGATGAACCTCCGCTGGGGCCTAGTTGCGCGTGCAATGGAGTGAAGCGTTGAGGGGATCTTAGTATCTAGGGCTTAATTGTGGCTAGGGACCTTCTGCCTGGACCAAAGGGTTAGGTCTATAATTAGGAAGCGATTTATCACTTGGAATCCCTAGAGCACATTGCAACTTTATTCGAGTACGAGGTTGAGAGGTTATTTAATCTCTCCTCCGGAACATGAATAGAGTAAGGCATAGTTGACCTTAGATTTGGGACTATGTATGTAAGGATCTCCACGACTCACCATTGCATTGATTAGGAAGCATAATAGAGAGTTCTTGCACTTGAAACAATTTTTCCTAGGTGAAGCATCATCCGAGTACCTCATCTTTATCGATTGCCTTGCCTCCTCCTTACTTTTGCTCTCTTACTTGTTGCTTTTAATTGTTGAGAATTGAATCATTATCACACTTATCATTGTTGATACTCCACATAGCTAAGAATCGAATTAAGTGTCTTTACTCCCAACTCCCTGTGGATTCGACCCCGCTCACCCGGGATTATTACTTCGACAAACCCGTGCACTTGCGGGATATACGCAAGGGAACCTTGTCAAGGTAGCGGAGCATCCTTTTTCCCCTTCGATGTGATTTATCCTACCTCCATTTCCTCAGCTTCTTTGCGGTCATAGTAGAGTGAATGGGCTAAGGGATGACCTTCCACTGGGGCTTACTTACAGAGGTAACAAAGTGAAGCGTTGAAGTAATTTTAGCACCTAGGGTTTTTTTATTTCTCCTCCTAGTTGGGACCATGTATTGAACGATCTCCATGACTAATTAATGCATTATTTAGGAAGCATAATAGAGGGTTTTGCACTTGAAACGATCGTCCAAGGCGGAACAATATCTGAGTACCCCATTTATATCGATTGCCTTACTTCCCCTTTACTTGTGCTTCTCTTTCTTGTCTCTTTCATTCTTGTTTACATTATATCTTGTTAACAAAATTATTATTCATATTTCACTTTGTTAGGAAACAATTTAAGTATTTTTATTCCCTACTCCTTGTGGATATGATATCCACTCACCTGGGATTTTATTACTTGACAAAACGGTGCACTTGCGGGACATATGCAAGGGGCGTTGTCGGGGACCTTTGGAGAGGATGAGGCTATTCCACAAGACCATCAACATGACTGCCTAGGGGGTTTTCCTGTGGATTACTTGTGTTTACTTTCGATTTTACTATTGATTGTATCTTGCTCCATAGAGAGCTAAATCCCTAGTGGGTGCTTGGATTTGTGAACTCTACGATGTATTTGTTTTAGTAACATTTTATTATGCTTTCCTTAATTGATGTTTTAATTGAATTCCAATCTTGAATGTTTATTGAATGATTTCTTCTTTAGAGTGACACTAGGGTTGAGAGTTCATATTGGTAATCGTTGTGAGTGAGTGACACACCATGAGGGTTAGACAAAGCTAGATTAGAGATGCTCGAGAGGGTGATTCGAGAGGTAACGGAGCATCCCTTGTCCTTTCTGATGTGATTTATCCTACCTCCATTTTTTAGAGTTCTTTATGGTCACAATAGATTAAAGTGCTAAAGGATGAACTCTGCTGGGGCCTAGTTGCGCAAGTGACAGAGTGAAGCGTTGTAGTAAACTTTATTATGTGGGGCTTAATTGTGACTAGGGGTCTTTCGCCTGGACCAAAGGGTTAGGTCTACATATAAGGAATAGGGTTAATCACTTGGAATCCCTAGAGCATCTTGCAACTTTGCAAAGTGTGAGGTGTTGAGGCTGATCAATTTCTCCGCCGGGGCATAGTGTAGAATTAGTCACGGTTAACCTTAGGTTTGGGACCGTGTATCTTATGATGTCCATGACTCATTAAGCATTTGTTAGGAAGCATAATAGCTAGCCGGTTTTGCACTTGATGTGATAATCCTAGGCGGAACAATATCCGAGTAGCCCAATTCTTATCGATTACCTTTCCTCTCACTTATTTATGCCTCTCTTTCTTATTTCTTTTATTTTATCTACATTACATCTTATCAACACAATCATTGTTTCATCTTCGCTTGCTTAAGTAGAAATCTTGGCATTTTTATTCCCTACTCACTGTGAATATGATAGCCACTCACCTGGTATTTATTACTTCGACAAACCCATGCACTTGCGGGTCACACGCAAAGGGTGTGTCAATCACATGGAGTCCTGGAGCGTTATGCAACCCCGCACAATGCGCGGTGTTGAGAGCATCCCTTTCTACCGAGTCATAGTGTAACGGTTAGTCAAGGTTGACCTTAGGTTTGGGACCGTGTGTTTTTGGATTTTCATAACTCGTTAAACTTCAATTTGGTGGCATAACTAGTAGTCTTGCATTTGAAACAATAGTCCAAGGGGTGAGTACTGTCTGGATTCCCCATTTTCTTATCGATTGCATCTCCTTTTCCCTATTGTGTTCTTTTCTTTTCTTTACTTCTATTTGCATTGATATTGTTCACCCAACTCCTTAATCATTTTCACAATAGTTAAATCGCAATTCCGGTGTTTTTGAGCACTATTCACTACGGATATGACTACCTACTCACCGGGGTACTTTATTACTTCGATAATCCATGCACTTGCGGCACACATGTAACGGGTGTGTCATATTTTTGGCATCGTTGCCGAGGGATAGGCATTTTGGAAGTATTTTGCACTTTGCTAATTTAGCTATTCATCACTTGTTCTATTTCACATTTTCTTATTCTTCCATTATTCCGATTTATTTTTCATTCTTTGGTTACAGCTCCAGGTTATGACTTGAGGAAACCCTTCGACACTGGTTTAAGGTGATCAGGATATTGGAAGAAGAATTTATAAAAGGGAAAAAGAAATTGTGCAAGAATAGTCAAATCAAGCTGACATAGAAGGTGAAGAGTCTGATAATATGGCTGAGCACCAAGAGTAGCTGATGACACACTCAGATTATAGAAGACCCACAGTTTTTGACATGCAGTCTAGTATTATGTGGCCACTGATTACACCTCAGTTTAATGGTTTGGCAGATGAGGATTTGAACAACCACATTGAGAATTTCTTAGAAGTCTGCGGCATGCTCAAGATTAATGGAGTTACGGATGATGCTATTAAGTTGAGGGCCTTCGCATTTTCCTTGAAAGTGAGAGCAAAGCAATGGCTAAATTCATTACTTAGAGCATCAATCACTACATGAGAGTAGATGGCAGAAGCTTTTCTTGCTCGATGTTTCCCTCTCGGAAAATATGTAAAGCTCAGGAATGAAATATCCTCTTTCGTGCAAATGGAATTGAAGTCTCTTTTGAGACATGGGATAGGTTCAAGGATCTCCTGGAAAAATGTTCTTGCATGGGTTCCCCGAGTGGATGATTATCCAAACCTTCTACAAAGGTTTAAACCCAAGCACAAAGCAATTACTTGATTCTACAGCAGGGGGTACCATGGGAAGCAAGACTCCCGAAGAAGCCTGACATCTCATTGAAGAAATGGCTATGAATAATTATTAGTGGAAAACACGGGTGAGAAAGAAGTTAACCAGATTTCATGAGATCGATGTAGTCACATCATTAGCAGCCCAGGTTGAGTCATTGAGCAAGAAGTTAGAAACTCTAACTTCTCCTAGAGTGGTAGCAATGATAAGTTGCACTGGGTGTTATGGAGGACATGCTCCATCTGATTGCTTGATTGCTATTGGTGGTACATCTTTAGTGGAACAAGTGGATTTTGTAAGTAATGCAATGAGAAGTCACGGAAATCCATATAGCAATACCTAAACTCTGGGTTAGAGGAGCCACCCAAACCATTCATGGAGTAATCAAGGGCAACAGAAACTTATGGCACCACCAAGTTTCTAACAACAACAAGTCCTGAACATGGAGAATCAAGTTTCAGGGTTGGAGGATTGGATGACCGATTTAGAGAAGGCTTTGATCAAGTTCATTCAATCGTCGGATATAAGATTTCAATTGGTTGAAGCCACACTTTGTAACCACACCGCATCATTGCACAACTTGGTGAACCAAGTGGGACAAATTTCAATGTCAAATGTTTGCCTAGAAATACGAAGACCAATCCAAGAGAACATGCGAAGGTGATTACTTTGAGAAGTGGTCATAAAGTTGAGAGTAGACTCCCTAGTGAGAAGGCAAATATTGAGTCACCTGAGATCGTGGAGGTTGAGGAGAGAGCCAAAGAGAAGGAGGTGGCACCCCCACCTTACAAAACAAGAATCCTTTATCCTTCAAGATTGAGGAATAAACAAAATGATGAGCAATATAAGAAGTTCTTGGGTCTATTTACGTAGTTGCACATCAACATTCCATTTGTGGAGGCATTGTCTCAAATGCCTTGCTATACAATATTTCTCAAGGACCTCTTGACTAAGAAGAGGAAGTTGGATAAGAGTGCATCTGTGATATTAGATGCTTTATGCTCAGCGGTGTTGCAAAAAATATGCCAAACAAGAAGAAAGACCCCGGAAGCTTTCTTATTCCATGTAACATTGGTAATTTGGTGGAAGATAAGGCATTGGTGGATTCATGGGCTAGCATCAACATCATGCCTCACACATTCTTTCATAAGCTAGGCTTGGAAGAGCCTAGGCCCACTCGGATGACACTTCAGTTTGCCGATTGACAATTTTGTCATCCGAGGGGCATCATTGAAGACAAACTTGTAAAAGTTAACAAGTACGTATTTCTTGTGAACTTTGTGGTGTTGGATGTTGATGAGGATGTCGAGGTTCCATTGATACTTGGGTGGCCATACTTGCGCACCTCCAAGGCCCTCAGTGACATGGACGTTGAGGAGTTGACATTAAGAGTTGATGATGACAAGTTGACATATCGTCTCACCGAAGCCATGCGATAATCTCTTGATTTTGATGATACTTTGTATTTTATTAACACCACTAATGAGTTAATTGATGAATATGTGCAGGAAATGATGTGTATAGAAACATTTGAGGGGTTGCTAGATCGAGAAGTGGAGAATGAGGAAGTCTTACCACTTGGTCTAGAGGACAAGTTGCAACCAACCCAGGAGTCATGAAAGGAATGATCCAAAAGTTAAAAAGAGCAAGGAGACATCACAAGAATCATCCCAATACTAATTGGAATGTACATTCACGGAGAAAGGGTGACGAACACTTGTGTGGTAACAAATTCGATAACTCATCCACTATCTTGAAAAGATTATATTCATCATGCTTTCAAGTTGTTGGTAAGAGGGCAACCTTCATGTATTAGCCCCCGTGAGGTAAGGTCAGGTACATCAAGCTTAGTGACGTAAATAAGTGCTTCTTGGCAGGCAATCCAAGAATTTACTGTTTTTCTAGGTTTTAGTTTAGTACTTGCATGAATAAAAGATTTAGTGTTGTTGCCTTGATTTGTACATGCTTTTGCTGTGTTTTTCTCATAGATTGTTGGTGTTTTAGTTTGCTTAATTTAAATTGCCGAAGTTTCTTGGTCGTTTGAGCATATTTCCATGTTTCGCTGGATTGTTTTTCAATTCATAGGCAGCCTCTGTATGTGCATAAGTGTTGCAGAAATTTTTCTCCAATGTATGTATTTTCTTCTAAGTCTTCTAGAAATGACACACGGCCATGTGGAATTTCCATATAGGCATGTGTTTCTATTGATAACGCCCCTTGCGTGTTACCCGTAAGTGCACAGGTTTGTCGAATAATAAATTCCCAGGTGAGTGGGGTATTGTATCCACAGGGTGTAGGTAGTAAAAATACTTAAACTGCTACTTAACCAAGTAAAAATTAACAATGATTGTGTTGATAAGGTGTGGTGTAAACAAGAGTAAAAGAAAAAAGAAAAAGAAGCACAAGTAGGTGGGAGATAAGGCAATCGATAGAAGTAGGGTACTTGGATATTGTTCTACCCAAGATAATCCTTTCAAGTGCAAAACCAACTATTATGCTTCCTAAATAATGTATTAATGAGTCATGGAGATCCTAAGATACATAGTCCTAAATCTAAGGTCAAGCATGACTAACTCTACAATAAGTCCCGGTGGAGAAATTGATAAATCTTGGTTGTTTGAGCATGTTTTTTATGTTTTCTCTTGTTAAAATTGTATTGTTAGGCAGGCTCTAAGTGTATATCTGTGTTCAGGAATTTTCTGCAAAGCCTGTAAAAGTTTTTTTAGTGTCCAGAGAAAACACACGCCCTTGTGGAATTTCGGCGTGGGCAAGCGTTTTCGTTCAGAGCTCATCCACAGATGGCACAGGGGCGTGGACTCGCCCTTGTGAGCGACCTTGTAATGGTCCACACCCGTGTTGAATTTTCGCACGAGCGTGTGTTTCATTGCAAAGACTTAGAGATTTTTCCCGAGAAGACACAGGGGTGTGGACTCGCCCCTGTGGATGATTCTGTCAACAAACGCACAGGCGTGGGTAATTTCTGCACGCCAGTGGGGTTCTCTACAGAGAATTTCTCTTCTATCCCGAGAAGACACAAGGGCGTGTGTCTGCCCCTGTGAATTACCCAGTAAAGATCCACGCCCGTGTGAAATTTCCACACGGGCGTGTGAAACACTTAGAGAATTTTCTCGGCTGGACAGAGAAGCCACAAGGGCGTGCGTCTGCCCCTGTGGGTCGGGCGCACGGGCGTGGGAATTTTCCGCACGCTCATGTGGATTGCATTCAGATGCATAGGGTGTCATCCCGAGAAACCACAGGGGCGTGCGTCTATCCCTGTGGGTCTCTCTTGGGGAGTCACAGGGGCGTGGGTAATTTCCACACGCCCGTGTGGATGTACGTAGCTCAAGAAGCTACGTTTTCACTTTATAAATTTATTTTGCCTTTTCCTCTTTTAACTCCCAAACATTATGAGAACGCATCCTTGCACTCTCCTAACCTGTCACCGTCATTTTAGAGGGTTGTTACTTGAGTTTTCCGGCCGTTTTCTATTCTTTCATTCTCATTTCATCGATAAGCTTCTCTTTCTCTTTCTTCGCCCAATCCTAATTTATTTTGCAGCACCAGCATCATCTTCACCAGCAGTGATAATAAATACACCAGCAATTGACACTGACACTTGAGGCACCTTTACCTTCTTTGTTATTATTTTTAGTATTTTATTTTTTCATTTTATTTTGGACTTGTATACTCAGAAAGGACTTTTCTTCAGAATTTATTTTCATTTTGTTGTCTCGAGTTGTATTCATTGCCTTATATTTTATATTTACTCGAGTTGTTTTAGTTTTATTGAGCTTTACTGAACCCCCTCATGTATGTCTGCAGATGGTCTTGTTAGTATGGGAATTGAGAACTAGTCATGGACACGGCCAATGTGAGCTATGTGTTCTTCACAACCCGTTGGAATTTTTCTCCCAAGTATTTATCTCCATCAAACGCAACACTCGGAGTCAAGAGAGTATTGTTTCAATTGCCACTCTCCCATGTGTACTTGATTACTCTATTTTTTATTGTGCTTGCATGGTACATTGGGGATAATGTACAACTTAAGTGTGGGGTGGAGTTTCATAGTGCACATATCTTTTATATTAGTTTGATTGTTATATATGCTCACTTAGCCAATGGCGGTTCACCTTAGTTGCAATGATTGTATTCTTGAGTTTAGGAGGGTTTTTAACATTGAATGTTCTCATGCTCTAGTTTTTACTTGGATTCCTAGGAATTTTTGTCCGATTCACACTTGTTGCACTACTCCCTCTTTAAACTCTTTTGGAAACTCAATTTTGATGTTAAAGGGACTATTTGTAGTTGTTTCTTTTGTTAATTTCAAAAAAAAAAAGTTTCATTGTTTAGTTGTGCTTGTTAGGTGGAAAGAGCTACCACCTATAAAGTATGAAGCTATTGTCATAAGTCGGATACTAGTTATGCCCTAATGAGAGAAAGAACTATCTCATAGGATGAGTGAAAGCTACCACCCCCATAGAAAGAGCTACCACCTCGAAAGTGTGAAAGCAACCATAGCGGCCACTTTGGAAAGGGCTACCTTAAAGGATGTGTGAAGCTACTACCATCTTTTGAAATTCTCATTACTTTTTGTAGATAAATAAGTCCTTTTTATTTAGAACTTTGAGGAGTATACCATGGGTTGACTTGAGTGAGTTTACACACACTTACACGATTTCAGGGTTGTTATTATTTTTTATTCAAGTTTTTAGCTAGAGCATTGATTTTTCATATTGAATGTTGAAACTTCCTTTACTTGTAGAATGCTCTCTTTGTATGCTTTGGTGAACCTAAGACCAAGCACTTCCAAATTTTCTTCATTTATGCCCTAATGTTTTAATTTTTGCATAAGGGCAAGAAAAGGCTTAAGTGTGGGGGAGTTTGATACGTGCTTGTGTGATAAGAATGTGAAGTGTTCTTTCCTTATGATGAGCATTACTTTTATTAGGTTTTAGCGCTAATATGTGTGCATTTATGTTACTTTCATGCATATAGGGTTGTGAAGCCGAATGTTAGAGAAAAAAAGCCAATGTAGATCGTGAATGCACTATTTGGAGAAAATCTTGAGAAGAATCAAACGTGAAGACATAAGTCAGGTTCAAGATGCGAGAATGTGTGCCAACCTCCTCGTATTCAAGTCAGCACAATGATTTGGGTGGGCACAAAGGTAGCCACATTCAAGTATTTCGGCTTATGCATGTATAGCAAGATCTCCATCAATGTAGCCCTTTATAGAAGAAGCAAAGTGATCTACAAAGTAAACATGTGCCCGTTTATGTTACCTCAATGAGAAAAGGGATTCAGGAGTATTTTAGGCCGGTACCGTAGCAAGGTATTGTAGCAAACACTGTAGAAATTAACTATAACAGATATTGTCCACAGCAAACCGAGAAAAGCGATTTCCAGAGAATCCACACGGGCGTGTGGAATTTCCACACGCTCGTGCGTTATTCCAGAAGCCCGTGTGGTGAATCCACAGGGGCCTGTGGATTCCCGATTCAAGCCCTATTTAAGGCCGATTTCAGCCTCGATTTCAACATTCTTTTCTCCATCTTTTCCCCAACTTTCAAGAGGGCGCGGCTAGGGTTTTGAGAGGTATTAGCAAGTGTTTTGGAGTGGTTCTACGGCTTCGATATCGCGCTTCACTTGGAAGAAGGTTATTGGGGAAGCTTTCGTCAGCACCGATCTGGCGTGGTGTCCCCTACGCCGGACAAGGGGACCTTTGGAGGAGACGACGCTCCTCCACAAGACCATTGACACTACTATCGAGGGGGTTTTTCCTATGGATTACTTGTTTTTACATACGATTTCAATATTGATTGTAACTAGCTCCATGGAGAGCTAAACCCCCTAGTTGGTACTTGGATTTGTGAACCCTAGGATGTATTTGTTTCATTAAACCTTCTATTATGCTTTCATTAATTGATGTTTTATTTGAGTTCCAATTTTGAATGCTTGATTGATTGAATTCTCCCTTATAGTGACACTAGGGTTGAGAGTTCATATTGGTAACCCTTGTGAGTGGGTGACACACCACGAGGGTTAGATATTGCTAGATTGGAGAGGGTTGATAGGGTGAGTCGAGAGGTAGAGGAGCATTCCTTTTTCCCTCTGGTGTGATTTATTCTACCTCCATTTCCTCGAGCTGTTTGCGGTTATAGTAGAGTGAATTGGCTAAGGGATGACCTTCTGCTGGGTCTTAGTTGCAGAGGTAACGGAGTGAAGCGTTGAATTGATTTTAGCACCTAGGGCTTATGTGTGACGAGGGACCTCTCACCTGGACCAAAGGGTTAGGTTTATAACTAGGAAGAGAGTTTATCACTTGGAATCCATAGAACTCCATGCGATTCTATCCGAGTGTGAGGTGTTGAGATTGTTCGATTTCTCCTCAGGGACATGGTATAGAGTTAGTCATGATTAACCTTATATTTGGGACCATATATTGAAGGTTTTTCATGACTCATTAAGGCATTAAATAGAAAACATAATAGTTGGTTCTGCACTTGAAATGATTGTCCTAGGCAGAATAATATCTGAGTACCCCATTTATATCGATTGCTTTATCTCTCAATTTTATTGTGCCTCTCGTTCTTATTTCTTTTATCTCTTTTTATATAAATCTCATTCATCATACCATCGATTTATTCTCATCATAGTTAGATAACAATCATTGTGTTTCTATTCACTATTTCATGTGGATGCGATACCCACTCACCTGGGGTTTATTACTTCGACACCCATGCACATGCGGTTTACACGCATATTCGGTCGTGTCAGAAGAGCACAAAGGCAGTCACATCTTCATGTTTCTTTCCTTTGTGAAGAATGCAAGATCTTTTAAAGATGCACCGATGAAGAAAAGTCTTATACCCTACCACATGGTTGTGTGCCCGACCATATAGCCTCAAGAGAAAAGTGTTTGGACCGTATTTGTGAAAAGTGCTACAGTAAAAGGCTATAGCAATTTCACTGTAGCAGTACTGTAGTAAAACTACTATTCATGCACATACGTGGAAATTCCTGCAGCCCAGGCAGGCGCGTGGGGGTACATGACAGGCGTGGTTTTTAGCTATAAATAGCCGTTTTGCCCTATTCTTTGACATCTTTTGTGCTGCTCTTAAGGAGTGAGATGGCTAGAGTTTGGAAAGGAGGTCTTTGCAAATTTAGAGGGTGTTCGTCATCAACTTTGATAGTTTCCTTTGTTTTCATAGCACCAACAGCGGCCTAGCTCTCGAGAGGAATCCTTCAAGGCGTTGAACTACCCATCAAGACCAATCATCACGAATTCAAGGGGGTTTTTCTCTATGGTTTACATTGTTATTCATTCTATTTATCTTTTTTTTATAACTTGCTCTATGGAGGCCTAAACCCTATTAGATATTTGGGCGTGTGAGCCCTAGGATCTTGTCTTTTGTATTGATTTGCTTTATGGTTCAATTTAATCCGAGTTAATTTATGTTTTAATCTTGTGTTCCCATTTCTTGTGTGTTATATTGATCCTTGTGGTTGATTGTATATGCATGATTTGTTACTTTGATGAGAGAGAGGTCTCCATTAGAGTTAGAACTCCAAGGTTAAAGTGGGTTGAGAGGGTGTTTCCTATCCTCGTATTCCCTAGACTCTATACAACCATATTTGGTGTGAGGCACTAGATTGAGAGATTTCTCCACCAAGACCTTGTAGGGGATTAGGGATCCTTCGCCAGGAAATAGGGTTGGATCTATCTTTAGGAATCAGTTTCACTCTTAGGTATCCCTAGAGCTTATTGGGGTCATATGGGGTAAGAGGTGTTGAGATTGAGCGAATTCTCCACCGGGACCTTGCAGGGGACTAGTAGGTGTTGATCCGCCGGATTCTCATCACTATCTTCTTATCAACACATACAAGGGATTTTGTCTATGACTTTTGATAAGTGTCTAAATGTACATATTTTAGTGTATATATTTGATGTATTTAGCATGTATTTCTATAAGGACTGATGCCCATTTTGTGCTTAATCGTATTTTATTTTCTTTGCAGGGCACAGAAATGCCATGGAGAACACGAAAATACAATTTGGGCAAAAAAGAGAAAAAAACAATAATAATTTTGTGCCCTGCAACGAAAATAACATACGATTAAGCACAAAATGGGCATCAATCCTTATAGAAATACGTGCTAAATACATCAAATATATATACTAAAATACATACATTTATACACTTATCAAATATCCCCACACTTAAGTGTTTGCTAGTTCTCAAGCAAAAAAATCATGAAGAACAAGGGAAATGATAAGTGGCTAAATGTATTACCTCCGGCTCATATAAATACAAGACTCTACAAGCATTGGAAAATGATATATAGATAATGAGTCACAAAACATTAAGCACAACAAAAAGATCATGTCTCACCTCTTATATTTTTGAGCCATGTGTGTGAATCTTGTATTTCATCTACCCTGACCTGGTCTAGGCTACTGACTTCAATCAGCACAGCTCTAGATGCTAATCACTCCACATGCAAAGAGTACTAAGTCTTAAAATGCTATGTGCTACTTCAATGAGCAAGTAAGATCCTTCTAAGTCTTGAACTTGAACTAAATCCCTTTCCTTCTCAAAGCCTCTAGTAGATAGCCAAAAAAAGATCACTAGGGTTTTTATTTTCATTTCATTTCATTTTTTCATTTTTTTTTCATGTCCGCCTAACATAGACTGCACCAAAAAAAAATCTTTCTAGAGGGTGCAAATGCTGGTTAGGCACAAGAGCCACCCAACTACTCGATTACACTCTACATAGACGCATTCATACTTCATTAGCAAAGGAATACTGACATAGACTCATTTTTCTCTTTTTATCTTTTCATCATTTTTTTAATATTCATCCTAGATCATGTCTTCAAACTACTCTACATGGCACAAAACTAAGGATAGCTCAACAAGACTTAGAAGTTCTTAAGAGTTCATTGAAAGAAAAAACTTAGAATTCTAAGGCCAAGTACTCAAAATTGTGTGTTAAGCAACAAGAGAGTTAGAGTAGTCAAGTTGGCTATTCTCAGGGCATCAACAAAAGATTCAGTGCACAAGACAATACTAGAGGTGAAACAAGATTCAATAGAGCACAATAACAAATATGTAACTCAAATCAATCATTAATCCATGCTATAAGAGTCTTACAATAATGAACAAGCCATCATGGGTAAACAAGCATGCAAATAATACCCTAGATCAAAAGATGCACCCATCCCCACACCTAGTATTGTACACTGTCTCTAATGTACACTAGTCATGAAAAACATAATAATATATGCAATGAAAACAATGGAGGAGGGTGGAACAAACTTCCTAGGTTAAATCTTGTGCACACAGAGAGATGTGACCCGAGCAAAAGGTGTTGCAAGCTTTTCATGTCAGGTCCGGCTTCCATGGAATGTGAAGAGACTCACCAAGCTCCCTTAATGCCCTGAAAGACATAAAGGGGCATCATCATACCAAACAAAAATTAAGATGACAAAAATAAGTACTAGGGAGCAGTCAAAACACACAAATACTAGATAAAGAGTAGTACAGTTCTACACAAGGTTGGTAGGGCATCCCCTTCCCAACTTATTAAAATTAAACAAACACACATGCATGAAAAGTAAAGCAAAGAAACAAACTAAAGAAAAAAAGAAAATGTTCGTGCTCAAATGTCCAACTAGTCATCCAAAGATGTTGTAAATGTGGTAGTTTTGGCGTTCTTTGAAAGTGCTCAAAACCTCCAAAGTAAGTTGGCAAAAGGTAGGATCATCAATTGAGAATAGATTCACCAAACACCATGTGAAAGTAATTCCTTGACTTGTTCATCCTTCCCAAATGTTTCCAAAATACCCCATTCTATGTGATGAAGTGTGCCACATGGTTTGGTTTGAGAAACTTCATACTTCGCCGTATGATGAGCATGCTTGGTGTTCTTCAGGGTTGCCATTGTGTTTCTTGGATGTTTGGAGGCAAGTTTCTTGAGGTGTGGCAATCCTACATCAAGAATAAATCATATCAAGCTTAAAGGAATCCAAGAGAGTTCAAAGTGTAGCATGAAAATGGGTAAAAACATGAAGAAATACAAGAGAATAGGATCCGTATGGGCATATGGAGGTTGTATGGATACTATTCAACTTGCAAGAGGTTCCCATCAATCATGAATTCGAAAAATCTGTACATACATTCAAGAAAATTCAAAGACATGATGTTGATAGTGGCCATCTGAGACGGCAGAGAGCCTCAGCCAAGAGTGTCTCTCGGCCCATATGGCCCCCATACGGGGCCGTATGGGGAGTTCTTGCCCCTTTAAATCTCTTCTCTCTTCTCTCTCTCTTCCATACTCTCATTTCTATCTTCTTTCCACCGATTTTCTCTTTTTTTTCTCACTCATTTCTTGGCCAAATCTCCAGATTTTTTCTAATAAAACAACTTCCCATCCATTGGAGACTTCGATCTAGTGGTTTTCCTCGAGTTTAAAGCTTGTTTTCTCAAGATTTTGTCTGTATGCGTTTTCAATGCAATAGTTTTCTCTTTTTAATTTCTTGTGTATTCTTGGAGCTTTTGTGTGGAATTTCTCAAGTATTTTTCTTGGATTGGATGTTGTGAATGTCATGGATGAATTTCATTCAAATTTATGGAAAAAATTTTCAATTCCATGAATATAGGGGAAACTCTTACCACATTAATAGTGACCATACGGCCCCCATATGGTCGTATAACCACAAAAATTTGATTTTCCATTTGTTTCCTCTATCTCTTGTATTTTATTTTGATTTATCTCATATCCCTATAGGCTTGAACAAGGTTTATCTTCATTGTAGGGATGCCTCACACTAAAAGACTCACCTCCAAACGCCCAAGAACCATAGAACCCTCATCTACACCGGATGAACCCATCTTGAAGTTGGGCCATCATCGAGAGAGATATGATACCTTGAATACAAAACCATTTGGGATGTTATGTTACATCGATGGGGCTTGTGGAGAGCCTTGGGATAGAAAATCAAGCCAAGGAGTGGCTATCACATAACTGTTGGGATAAGCTTTTTGCCATTAATGAGCCAACCTTTCGATAATTAACCTTGGAGGTTTTGAGTACTTTTGAGGCACGACAAGATGCACAATCCATGCGGGATAGGAAATGTGTTACCATCTGTTTTCAAGCTTTTGGAAAAACTCATACTATGCACCACTTGGACTTTGCCAAGTATTTGGGAATCTATGAGGATGAGTTTATCAATCCGATGCTTGGTGACCATCTTAAGCTTGATTTCCCAAGTGATGTGAGTAGAAGCCTCTATTGGGCGACCTTTGTCGATTAGTGACCGCACTCAGAAAACCCTCACGCATGACGTATCCCGACACTACGTATACATTCATGCTTTGATTACTCGTTCTATTTGGGGCCAGGCTAATAGTAAACGGGTGGTCACACAGTCTGATCTTTACACAATGTATGGCATCTTCGATAACTGACAAGGTCCCCTTGCGTATATCCCGCAAGTTCACGAGTTTGTTGAAGTAATAATCCCGGATGAGCGGGTATCGAATCCACAGGGTGTAGGGAATAAAAACGCTTAATCTGCTTCTTAGCTATGTGAAAGATCAGTATTGATAAGTGTTACAATGATTCAATTCTCAAAAGTAAAAACAACAAGTAATAGAGCACGAGTAAAGTAGGAGGTAAGGCAATCGATAAAGATGGAGTACTCGGATAATGCTCCACTAGAACAATCATTTCAAGTGCAAGAACCCTCTATTATGCTTCCTAATCAATGCAATGGTGAGTCGTGGAAATCCTTAAATACATAGTCCCAAATCTAAGGTCAACTATGCCTAACTCTATACATGTCCCGGAGGAGAGATTAGATAACCTCTCAACCTCTCACTCGAATAGAGTTCCAATGAGATCTAAGGATTCCAAGTGATAAATCTCTTCCTAATTATAGACCTAACGCTTTGGTCCAGGTGGAAGGTATCTAACCACGATTAAGCCCTAGATACTAAGATCACCTCAACGCTTCACTCCGTTAAACGCGCAACTAAGCCCCAGCGGAGGGTCATCCCTTAGACCATTCAATCTATTATTGTCGCAAAGAACTCGAGGAACGGAGGTAGAATCTATCATGTCGGAGGGGAAAGGGGACGCTCCTATACCTCTTTACTCACCCTCTCAACCCTGTCCAACCTAGCTTTGTCTAACGCTGGTGGTGTGTCACTCACTCACAAGGTTACAAACAAGAACTCTCAACCCTAGTGTCACTCTAGGGGAAATGTTCATACAATCAAGCATTCAAGGTTGGAACTCACAACAAAGATCAATTAATTGAAAGCATAATAAAGAGATTCAATGAAACAAATACATCCTAGGGTTCACAAATACCCAATTACCCACTAGGGGTTTAGCTCTCCAAGGAGCTAAGTACAATCTAAGAAATAGAATGTAAAAGCAATGAATCTATAGAGAAACCCGCTCGATAGTCGTATCGATGGTCTTATGGAGAGTCCTCTACTCGTCGTCCAAGGATTCCCTTCTCCGGTACAGGATACGCCTCGACGGAAGCTCCCCTACCAACCTCTCCAAAACCCTAGCCAATACCTCTCAAAACCCTAGCCGAAACCCTCTCTCAAGTTGGGGAAAAGGTGGAGAAAAGAATACTCAAATCGGGGCTGAAATCGGCTTTAAATAGGGCTGGAATCGGGCATTCACACGATCCTATGGATTTTTCAAACTCCCCTGTGGAGTTTCCACACGGGCATGGGTATTTTCCACACGCTCATGTGGATTCTCTAGAATTGTGATTTTCGGGCTGCTGTGAACAATGCTGCTACAGTACCTGACCTAAAATACTTCCCGAGTCCATACTTTCATCGAGGTGACGCAAAAGGCCTAAAGTTCACGTCGTGGATTGCTTTGCTTCTTTAATGATGGACAAGTTGGTGGAGATATTGTTCTATGTGTATAAGTCGGAATGCTTGAGTGTGATTGCCCTTGTGCCCCTCCAAATTATTGTGCTAACTCAAATACGAGGAGGTTGGCACACACTTTAGCATCTCACACCCGACCTATGTCTGCGCGTTTGAACCTTAGCAAGATGTCCTCCAAAAATCGGTGCATTATGATCCACATTGGTGTCTTTCCTTCATACTCTGCCTCACAACCCTATCTGCACGAAAGTAACATAAAAACACACATATTAGTGTAAAAATCAGAGAAAAGTAATGCTCAACATAAGGAAAGAATGCTTCGCATTCATATCACACAAGCACTTATCAAACTCCCCCACACTTAAGCTTTTCCTTGTCCTCAAGCAAAAATTAAACATTCTGTGCATAGATGAAGGAAATATTGGAACTACTTGGCCTTAGGTTCACCAAAGTGTACAGAGAGAGCATTCTACAAGTAAGGGAAATTTCAACATTAAATAAAAAAAAATTAAAGCTCTAGATAAAAACTTGAATCAAAAAGGACAACAAACCCAAAATCGTGTACGTGTGTGAACTCACTCAAAACAACCCAAGGTATACTCCTCAAAGTTCTAAGTAGAAGGGACTTATTTATCTACAAAAGTGACAACAATTTCAAAGATGGTAGTAGCTTCACACATCCTCTAAGGTAGCCCTTTCCAAAGCGGCCGCTAAGGTGGCTTTCACACTTTCGAGGTGGTAGCTCTTTCTACCAGAGTGGTAGCTGTCACTCATCCAATGAGATAGCTCTTTCTCTCATTAGGCCATAGCTAGTATCCGACTTAAGAGAGTAGCTTCATGCTTCGTAGGTGGTAGATCTTTCAACCCAACAAGCACACAAATAAACAATAAAACTATTTTGTTCTTTCTTTTCATTTTCCATTTTTTTTTTCAGAATTTAACACAAGAAACAACTATAACTAGTCCCTTTAACATCAAACATGAGTTTCCAATAGAGTTTAAAGAGTGAGCAGTGCACTGAGTGTAAATCGGGTAAAAATTCCTAGAAATTCAAGCAAGAACTAGAGCGTGAAAACATTCAATGTTAAAAATTCTCCTAAATTCAAGAATACAATCATTGCAAATAAGGTGAACCGCCATTGGCTATGTGAGCATGTATAACAATCAAAACAAAAAAAAAAGATATGTGCACTATAAAACTCCCCCCACACTTAAGTTGTACATTGTCCCCAATGTACACATGCAAGCTCAGTCATAATGTATATCAATGAAGAATATATGTGGGAGAAGCAATCAAAACAATACTTCCCTGACTCCTAGTGTTGCATTTAATGAAGCTAAGTCCTTGGGAGTAATGTTCCGATGGGTTGTGAAGCTCACACGGGCAAGTGCCGAAGCACCTTGGCCTTGCCCATGATAGAGCCTCAATTCCCATGATGACAAGACCATCTGCAAGCATACACGAGGGGATTCAGTGATGCTCAATAAAAACAAAATAACTCGAGTATATATAAAAGATAGACAATGAATACAACTCGAACTACAAAATGAAAATAAACTCAGAAGGAGAATCCTTTCTGAGTGAACAAGTCTAAAATAAAATACAGAAAAATAAAGTCAAATGTTGGTGTCGCGCTCTGTCGGCTCCTCTGTTACTGTTGGTGGTGGAGAAACATAAGGTGGATCCACCAGTGCTGGTATAGAGGATGGGGGTGCAGGAGATGCCG
Source organism: Dioscorea cayenensis subsp. rotundata (assembly GCF_009730915.1). NCBI lineage: Eukaryota > Viridiplantae > Streptophyta > Magnoliopsida > Dioscoreales > Dioscoreaceae > Dioscorea > Dioscorea cayenensis. The sequence continues at coordinate 8,411,768 of NC_052479.1, forward strand.
AGGGGGCTGAGGAGTCCTTGGTCGCAAGAAAAATGAGGAAGCGACGTCTCGCTCTAAGATCTGCTGTAATACGTCAAAAGGTGCCATGAACTCTGTGTACTGAGTTTCCTGTGTAGCCCTAATCTCTGCAATCTCTGCTCGAGCCTCAGCCACCTCTGTCCATATCACTCCCACTGCACTCTAGAGCCTCTTGAAGCGATCATGGGCTCGAGATGGTGAAAACATACATATGGGGGGAGCGTCCTCTGCCGCCGAAGGTGCCTTGGTCTCCATCGGTGCTGACTGAGGCTGGGGAGCATGCTAGGAAGCCTCGGCATGATCATCCTTTACCTCAGCTATCTCTGGAGCTGGTAACATCAACGCATAAACCTATGTCCGAACTCTACAGACCATGCCCATCAATCTCAGTGTCTCTAAACTCAGAGGGGTAGGTATACTCGTCTTATCAGCCCCACGAATCGCATTTAAGAGACCCAAGCCCAACACTAATCTCATAATGTAGGGGCCCGAGAAGATCGCACCGAGTCTAGCATAATGCCCCTGATATCTAATGTACTCTGCCAAGATGTGTCCTAAGTGAATCGGTACGCGGTGCACCATCGAGTACAAGTACAGAAGTTCTTGTCGGCTCAGAACACCAGTGCTATCACCACGGCCATTCACCAAACTACTCATGATGGCATGTAAATATCAGTATGCTGGTCGGGAAAGGCACGTGGCCTTGGACACCCCCGGCTCGTACTGATCCTGACCATATAGCACTCTGTAAGCTCTCTGCGGGGTCAAGGCTCCAGGATAATCAGTCGGTAACTGAGATTACTCCTCAGTGTCTGTGAATGCATCCTTATACAAGCCAAGTAGAACTGAAAACTGAGTAACGCTCAAACTATGGTGGTGTTTGATAAGTGCTTGTGCGATATGAATGCGAAGCGTTCATTCTTTATGTTGAGCATTACTTTTCTCAGGTTTTTACACTAATTTGTGTGTTTTTATGTTACTTTTATGCAGGTGGTTGTGAGGCCAAGTATGAAGGAAAGAAGCCAATGTGGATTACAATACACCGATTTTGGAGGAAATCTTACTAAGGTTCAAACCCGAAGACATAGGTCGATGTGAGATGCTAGAGTGTGTGCCAACCTCCTCGTATTCGAGTTGGCACATCCATTTGGAGGGGCACAAAGTCAGCCACACTCGAGCATTCTGACTTATGCACATAGAATAAGAGCTTCACCAACGTGCCTATCATTGAAGATGCAAGTGATCCACAACGTGAACCCGTGCCCGTTTGCATTACTCCGATGAAAATGTGGATTCGGGAAGCTATTCAGGCATGATACTGTAGAAGAGCACTGCAGCAACACGGCAAAAAATGTTGTAGCAGCACTATTCACAATCGGTCGAGAAAACAGGAGTTTAGAGGATCCACACGGGCGTGTGGAAATTATCCACGCCCGTGTGGAAATTCCCCACGGGCGCGTGAAGCATCTACATCCTTGTAGTCACCCGATTCCAGCCCTATTTAAAAGCCGAATCAGCCCCGATTTTAGTATTCTTTTGTCCATCTTTTACCCAACTTGAGAGAGGTCTTCGGCTAGGGTTTCGAGGGCTATTGGCCAAGATTTTGTAGAGGTCCTACGGCTATGACATCGTCATTCCTTAGGAAGAAGGTTGGTAGGGGAGCTTCCATGGAGGCGTATCCTATACCGGACGACGGAATCCTTGGATGACCAGTAGAGGACTTTCCACAAGACCACCGAACCGACTATCGAGGGGGTTTCTTTATGGATTCATTGCTTTTACATTCTATTTCTTTGATTGTACTTAGCTCCATGGAGAGCTAAACCCCTAGTGGGTACTTGGGTATTGTGCACCCTAAGATGTATTTGTTTCTTTGAACCTCTTTATTATGCTTTCAATAAATTGATGTTTATTATGAGTTCCAACCTTGAATGTTTGATTGTATGAACATTTCCCCTAGAGTGACACTAGGGTTGAGAGTTCTTGTTGGTAACCTTGTGAGTGAGTGACACACCATGAGCGTTAGACAAAGGTAGGTTGCAGATGGTTGAGAGGGTGAGTCGAGAGGTACAGGAGCGTCCCCTTTCCCCTCCGGTGTGATTGATTCTATCTCCGTTCCTCGAGTTCTTTGCAGTCATAATAGAGTGAATGGTCTAAGGGATGAACTTCTGCTGGGGCTTGGTTGCCCATGCAACGGAGTGAAGCATTGAGGTGATCTTAGTATCTAGGGCTCAATTGTGGTTAGGGACCTTCCTCCTGGACCAAAGGGTTAGGTCTATAATAAGGAAGAGATTTATCACTTGGAATCCCTAGAGTTCATTGCAACTCTATGCGAGTGCGAGGTGTTGAGATTGTTCGATTTCTCTTCCGGGACATGTATAGAGTTAGGTATAGTTGACCTTAGATTCGGGACTATGTAATTAAGGATTTCCACGACTCATCATTGCATTGATTAGGAAGCATAATAGAGGGTTCTTGCGCTTTAAACAATTATCCTAGGCGGAGCATTATCTGGGTACCCCATCTTTATCGATTAGCTTACCCTCTTCTTTACTTTTGCTCTCTTACTTATTGCTTTTACTGTTGAGAATTGAATCATTGTCACACTCATTATCATTGATCTTTTACATAGCTAAGAATCGAATTAAGTATTTTTATTCCCTACTCCTTGTGGATTCGATACCCGCGCACTCGGGATTATTACTTCGACAAACCCGTGCACTTGCGGGATATACGCAAGGGACCTTGTCAAGTTTTTGGCACCGTTGCCGGGTAGCTAGGCATTTAAAAATACTTTGCACTTTGTTTTCTTAGCTATTTCACCATATATTCTATTTCATATCTTCTTATTCTATCATCGCTGTGATTTCTTTTCCTTTCTTTTTGGTTACAGCTACAGGTTATGACCCGAGGGAACCCCTCAATATTGATTGAAGGGGATCCCGAGCTTGAACGTACACTTAGAAGGAAAGGGAAAGAGCCTGTGCAAGAACAGTCTAATCCAGCTGATTTGGAAGCAGAATAATCTGAAAACATGGCAGAACAGAATGAGCAACAATGAACATTATTGGATTATGCCAGACCTTCAGTGTTGGGAACACAATCAAGTATTGTGCGTCTCCCAATTACGGCTCAGAACTTTGAGCTGAAGCCAGCATTCATCCACATGTTGCAGCAATCCGCACAGTTTAACGGTTTGGCCGATGAGGATCCAAACAGTCACATAGAGAGCTTTCTTGAGGTGTGATATGTTGAAGATAAATGGGGTGATGGATGATGGCATCAAATTGAGAGCCTTCCCATTTTCCCTAAAGGGGAGAGCGAAGCATCTATCCTACCTCTACTTTCCAAGAGTTCTTTGCACCCATAATAGAGTGAATGGGCTAAGGGATGACCTTCCGCTGGGGCTTAGTTGCGAGTGCAACGGAGTGAAGCGCTGAAGTGATTTTAGCACCTAGGGTTTAATTGTGGCTAGGGATCTTCCGCCTGGACCAAATGGTTAGGTCCATACTTAGGAATAGGGTTTATCATTAGGAATGCCTATAACTCATTGTAATTCTATGCGAGTGTGAGGTTGAGAGGTTATTCAATCTCTCCTCTGGGACATGTATAGAGGTAGGCATGGTTGACATTAGATTTGGGATCATGTAATTAAGGATTTCCATGACTCATTGTTGCATCAATTAGGAAGTATAATAGATTGTTCTTACACTTGAAACCATTGTCCTAGGCCGATCAATATCTGGGTACCCCATCTTTATCGATTGCCTTACCTCCTCCTTTACTTGGGCCCCCTATCTTGTTGTTTTTATATTTTTTTCATTATTTCATATTTTTATCACACTTGTAACTATTCATCTTCCACATTAGTTAAGAAACAACTTAAGTGTCTTTATTCCATACTCTCTGTGTATACGATACCCAACTCATCTGGATTATTACTTCGACACCCTGCACTTGCGGTTTACATGCACATACGGACGTGTCAATTTTTTTAGGCGTCGTTGCTGGGGAGTAGGCATTTAGAGATACTTTGCACTTTGTTTTCTTAGCTATTCATTCATTCTATTTCATATTTTTTTTCTTATCATCATTCTAAATTATTCTTTTTTTTTCTTTGGTTATAGGAAATGATTGAAATATCCGAGTTATTCGATACTATCTCAAGAATGGTTTAAAATGCCAAACAAAAGGTTTAATTGTTCGCAGTACAAGATACACCGCGTCATTTCTTGCAAGAGTTGTATAATATTCAACAGCCCATAGAAGAATCAGTTGAAGATTATATTGCCAGATGCAAGAACGAAACTGCAAATTAAATAATGTGTTACATCAGTTTCAAAGATCTGCATTAGGATCAATGAACGATCACTTAGAGGAAAGTGTGGAGAGGGTCCTAGGTCAATTTAATTCATCTTATTATGAACAAAAGCAGGAACTTTTCTCTTTGGGTGTGTCAATGTCATGAGGGGAGAGTTGTGTAATGGAAGCATTGTTTGCCGTAGAAGACCATACAAAAACACATTTACAAGTAGAAGAAGGGGAGAATGATTGCGAACATGAGGCGAAGGATTTTGAGGAGACTGACAAATTGTAGTAGAGCAGGCTGCGCCCTTCGATTCATGAACCATCAGAACTTGAGCTAAAAACCTTACCAATGCATTTAGAATATGCCTTCCTGATGGAAGAATCTAAGCTCCCAGTGATTATAGCTTCAAAGTTGTTGGTGGATCAAAAGGAAAGGCTTGTTAGCATGTTGAAAAGCCATACATCGGCTATTACGTGGAAGATCTCCGACATTAAGGGCATAAATCCATCATTATGTACTCATAAAAATCTTAATGGAAGATGATTACAAATCGTGATCCAACCTCGCTGGAGGTTAAATCCGAACATGAAGGAAGTCGTCAAGGCGGAGGTGGTGAAGCTCCCGGATGCATGGATTATCTAACCCTATATCCGATAGTGCATGGGTGAGTCCAACACAAGTTGTTCCGAAAAAAGAGGGAATAACAGATGGTGAAAGATAAAAAAAGAATGAATTGATTCTCGACTAGGACGGTTACAGGGATGGCGAGTCCGCATTGATTATAGAAAGATTAAATGATGCCACTCGAAAATATCATTTCCCATTACCATTTATCGATCAGATGCCAGAACGATTGGCATGGCATCAATTCTATTGCTTCCTTGATGGCATGTCAGGATACTTTCAAATCCCTATAGCTCCGTAAGATCGAGAAGACAACATTTACTTGACCTTACGGTACTTTTGCTTATAGAAGAATGCCTTTTTGGGTTGTGTAATGCACCAGCAACATTTTAGCGCTATATGACGGCCATTTTTGATGATCTTTTGGAAGATATTATGGAGGTCTTCATGGATGATTTTTTGGTATTTGGGGACTCTTTCAACATATGCTTGAAGAATTTGGAAAGAGTGCTAGTGAGATGTGAAGAAACAAATCTCATCTTAAATTAGGCGAAATGTCATTTTATGGTCCAAGAAGGCATTGTCCTTGGACATAAGATTTCCCAAGTAGGTATGGTGGTGGATAGGGTAAAGATTGAGGTCATTGAAAAACCTTCCTCCACCTACAAATGTTAAACGGATCCGCAATTTCTTGGGGCATGTAGGTTTTTTTGCTGAAGGTTTATCAAGGACATTTCAAGATCACGCAACCTTTGACCAAACTCCTAGAAAAAAAGACGCTCCTTTTGATTTTTAGGGGATAACCCGTCTCGAAAGTGCATTCAATTTGTTGAAAGAGCGATTAGTGTAAGCACCAATTTTAACTATACCATATTGGAATGAACCCTTTGAGCTCATGTGTGACACAAGTGATTACGCTGTGGGAGCAGTTTTGGGACAAAGGAAAAACAAACAGTTTCGACCGATTTATTATGCTAACAAGACTCTCACAAGTGCCCAAGAGAGTTATACAACCACCGAAAAGGAGTTGTTAGCAGTGGTGTTTACTTTTGACAAGTTCAGGCCATAGCTCATTTTATCTAGGGTTATAGTATTTACTGATCAGTCGGCACTCTGTTATCTCATGAACAAGGCCAACTCAAAGCCAAGATTTATTCACTCGATCTTATTGTTACATGAATTTGATATGGAAATAAAAGATAAGAGGGGAATCAAAAATGTAGTTACAGATCATCTTTCAAGATTAGAAGGTTGTGAGGGCAAGAACCGGCAAGCAAGGAAAGCAATGATTTCTTCTCTGAGGAATATCTGTATGCAGTACATGAGTCAGAGTCAGAAGATACTCCATGGTTTGTGGATTTTGCAAATTATTTATTAGGAAAGGTACTGAAGCAAGGCCTCGGTTTTCAACAGAAGAAAAAGTTTTTCAGTGACTTGAAGAACTATTTTTGGGATGACCCCCTACCTATTCTGTATTTGTGTAGACCATGTGGTTCGCAGATGTGTTTCTAGCAAAGAAGGATGGAGTATTATTGCACATTGTCATTCGGGTCCTGTTGGAGGGCATTATGCTTCGAGAAAAACTGTTGAGAAATTTCTGGCTACTTGTTTCTATTGGCCAACTTTATTCTAAGATGTTCATCAGTTTGTTCTTCGTTGTGATAGTTATGAGAAGGTTGGAAACCTATCGCAAAAGGATGAAATGCCTCAAAATCCGATGCAGCTCTGCAAGGTGTTTGATGTTTGGGTTATTGACTTCATGGGACCATTCCCGAAGTCTAATGGTAATCAATATATTTTGGTGGTTGTTGACTATGTTTCTAAATAGGTGGAGGCTCAAGCTCTTCCAACTAATGACGCAAGAACTGTGGTGAAATTTCTAAAGAGGCTCTTCACTCGATTTGGGACTTCATGAGTCATTATTAACAATTGAGGAACCCATTTTTGTAACACACAACTTGCGAAAGTGTTGAAGCGCTATAGAGTACATCATCATCTTGCTACCCCCTATCACCCGCGAACGAGTGGACAAGTGGAAGTTACTAATAGGGACCTCAAGAGAATATTAACTAAGTCCGTGGAACAAGGGAAGCGGGATTGGTTTTAACAGTTTGATGACACACTTTGGGCTCATAGAACAGCGTACAAAACCCCGATAGGAACTACTGCCTACAAATTGGTGTATGGAAAATCCTGTCATTTACCTATGGAGTTAGAGCATAAAGCATATTGGGCAATTAAGGCTATGAATTTTGATTTGAGCAAGTCGGGAGAACAAAGAAAGTTACATCTCAATGAACTAGATGAATGGCGAATGAAAGCATATGAGAATGCTAGGATTTATAAGCAAAGAATTCGGAAATGACATAACAAGCATATCAAGAATCCGAAAGAGTTCAGTGTAGTTGATCAGGTGTTACTATTTAATTCTCGTTTATGATTATTCCTGGGAAAGCTGAAGTCTAGATGGTTTGGTCCTTATACGAGAAACGAGGTTCACCTCATGGAGTTGTTGAGATCACCCATCCGGAGAAGGGTACACTTAATTTGAATGGACACAGGCTGAAACCATACTGCAGAGGAGAGGTTGGTAATGACGACAAGGAAGTATTTTTCCTTCATAAACCCCCATGAGGTTAGACAAGGTACGTCAAGCTAAGTGACGTTAAACAAGCGCTTCTTGGGAGGCAACCCAAGTGTTTACTGTTTTCTTAATTAGGTAGTTTAGTGTTTGCTTGAAAATTTGTTGAGTGTTGGTGTCTTGATTTGTAGATGCTTTTTCTTTTATTTTCTTGTGGACTTGTAATTTCACCGTGTGTTTTCATGTGAATTTGATGAAGTTTTGGTCATTTGAGCTATCTATCATGTTTCACACTAGTATAATTTGCATATTAGGGCACGCTCTGAGTGTATAAACATATTCAAAAATTTTCTACAAAGCCTGCAGAATTTTCTAAGGCATCTAGAGAAAACATAAGGGCGTGTGTAATTAACACATGCCCGTGGTTTTGTATTGTGAGCTCATCCAGAGAAGGCACAGGGCTTGGACTCACCCCTGTGAACGACCTTGTGATTCTCGCATGCCCGTGGGTAATTTCTGCATGGGCATGTGACTTCCTGCAGAGACTTGGCAAACTATCCTGAGAGCACACAAGGGCGTGGACTCGCCCCTGTGGGTGAACTTGTGAAATACACACGGCCATGGATAATTTCCACATGCCTGTGTGGATCTCTGCAGACGAGCCCTCTCCATCCTGAGAAGACACAGGGGCATGCGGCTGCCGCTGTGAGTTGGGCTTGTGAATGCCCACGCACATGTGTAATTTCCACACAGCTTGTGAAACACTTAGAGATTCTTCTCGTTAGACAGAGAAGACACGGGCGCGCAAAGAACCCCTCGGGTTTGGGCACACGGGTCGTGGGTATTTTCCCACATGCCCGCAAGGGCTCGCGCTGAGAGAGGTTGAGTGCTTTCTCGAGAGCGCATGTGGGCGCAAGGCCCCGCCTCGTGAATCTCTCAGGTGGGGGAACACGGGTGTGTAAAATTTCACATACCCGTGTGGTTTCTGAAGGTATTAGAGAGCTGTGTTTCCTCTTTATAAACCGTTCGAGCTTTACTCATTAACAGACCTCTGAACACTCAGGAAACATTTTTTTTACATTTTCCCAACCTCTTGCTGTCTATTTTGCATCAATTGTTTGAACTTCTCATCGATTTCAGGGGTTTTAGCTTCATCTCATTGGTATATCCTTGTTTTATCTCATCGCTATTGATAAGTGCTTGGGTAGACATATTTTTATATATGTTTTACATGCATTGAGCATCATTTTTACTGTGGTTTATGTCTCATATTGTGTATTTGGTGTTCTTTTATGCATATAGGTTGTGAATGCCTTGAAGAGTAAAAAGGAAGCAAATATAGGCTATAAAGACACAATGTTGGGAGTTCTTGTTTAATTCAAGGACCAAGACACGAGAGGAGTTCATAAATGTGGAGATGTGTGCCAATTTCCAAGAAGATTCAAGTCAATTCACTAGTTGGAAGGGCACAAAGGCAGCCACATCTTCATGTTTCTTCTCTTTGTGAAGATTGCAAGACCTCTCAAAGATACGTCGATGAAGAAAAGTTTTATAGCCTACCACATGGACGTGTGCCCGGACATGTGGCCTCAAGAGAAGAGTATTTGGATCGCGTTTTGTGAAAAAAATATTGTAGCAATTTCTACTCGTATCATCGCGGTAGTAAGTTCATCGCTCACGCCCCCGCTGAAATTTCCATGCGCCGCATGGAAAAATCCACACGCGGCGTGAGGGCACGTGACGTGCGCGATTTTTGGGCTTTAAATAGGCTGTTTGCCCTATTTTGGGGGACTTTTTGGCGAGGGTTTTCACGAGCACTTTGAAGGCAATGCGGCTAGGGTTTTTGGAGGAGGTCTTTGGCGATATTGGGAGGCGCCCATCACCAACTTTGATCAATCTTCCCTCCGTCATAGCAAAGAGGGAGCCTTCGGTGACCTAGCTTCGGAGAAGGATTCTTCAAGACGTTGGGCAACCCATCAAGGCCATCATCACGAATTTAAGGGGGTTTTACTTCATGGCTTTCATTGCTTTTCATTGTAATAATCATTGTTTTGTAACTTGCTCCATGGAGGGCTAAACCTTAGTAGTTATTTGGGCATGTGAACCCTAGGATTTATGTTTTTGTAATGATTTGCTTTATGTTTCTATTAATTCGAGTTGATTTGAGTTTTAACCTTGTATTCCCATTGCTTGCTTGTTTAATTAATCCTTGAGGTTGATTGGATTTGCATGATTTGTTACTTTGATGTGAGAGAGGTCTCCATTAGAGTTAGAACGTCAAGGTTAAAGAGGGTTGAGAGGGTGAGTCATGAGATAGTGGAGTGTCCCCTCTCCCTTCCGATCGAAAGTGTTTCCTATCTCCGTATTCCCTAAACTCTATGCAACCATATTTGGTGTGAGGCGTGAGATTGAGAGATTTCTCCACTCGAGACCTTGTAGTGGGGTTAGAGATCCTTCACGGGAATTAGGGTTGGATCTATCCTTAGGAATCGGTTTCACTCTTAGGTGTCCCTAGAGCGTATTGCGGTCATATGGGGTGTGAGGTGTTGAGATCGAGTGATTTCTCCACGGGACCTTGTAGGGAGACTAGTACCGGTGGCTTGGAGGCAAGGACCGGTTGTTCTTTGGATTACCTTGACTCATTAGACTCGGGTTTTAGAAGCATTTAGCTGAATCGTGAGCTTCATGTTAGATCCTAGGGGGAGCATTGCCCGGATACCTCATCTTTATTGATTGAGATCTCCTTTACTCATTTTCTTGCTCGCTTGCTTGCTTATTAATTCTCTTGCAATTAGTTCATTTCATCATATCCATTGATTTCGACTAGATAATTAAGAATTGGTTAATACTAATACTGCTCCCCTGTGGATTCGACTCACCCACTCACCGGGGTAATTATTACTTCGACACTGTGCACTTACGGTATATACACATATTCGGGACGTGTCAAGTTTTTTTGGCGCCTGCTGTCGGGACAGGATATTAGGAACGCTAGGACTTGGTTACTTTAGTCTTTCACATTTTCATTTTCTATTTCCACTTCAATTATCTCTTTCGCCATTCTTACTGATTCTTTTCATTGATTTTAACTACAGGTTATGACCCGAGGGAACCCTTCGACATTGGTTGAAGAGGATCCTGAAATTGAGCGAAGAATTCATAGAAGGGGCAAGGAACACTGCTTGAGGATGCAATTTTTCCAGCTGATATAGAGGTTGAAGAATCTGAGAATATGGCAGAACAAGGGGGGCAACTAAGAACACTCTCAGATTTTGCTAGGCCTACAATTCGTGGAACACAATCGAGCATTGTTAGGCCACGGTGGCAGCCCGAAATTTTTGAGTTAAAAGCCGGGTTTTATTCAAATGGTTCAACAGATCCGCACAATTTAATGGGTTATCGAATGAAGACCCAAACAATCATATTGAAAAATTTCCTTGAAGTTTTGCGATATGTTGAAGATCAATGAGGGTCTCGGATGATGCAATCTGTTTGAGGGCTTTTCCATTCTCATTAAAGGGGAGAGCCAAACAATGGCTTCATTCATTGCCAAGAGCCTCGATTACAACATGGAACGAAATGGCCGAGGCTTTCCTTGCAAGGTATTTTCCTCTGGGGAAATCGGCAAAACTTCGCAATGAGATATCATCATTTGTTCAAATGGAGCTAGAATCCTTATTTTAGACTTGGGAACGATTCAAGAACCTCTTGCGGAAGTGTCCACAACATGGGTTCCCCGAGTGGATGGTTATTCAATCATTTTACAATGGGTTGAACTCGAGTAGCAAATAACTTCTTGATGCCGCCGCAGGAGGAACATTGGGAAACAAGACTCCCGAAGAAGCCCGACAGTTGATTGAAGAAATGGGTTTGAATAGCTACCAATGGAATGTAAGAGACAAGAAGAAAGTGGTCGGACTCCATGAGATAGACGCGGTTACATCCTTGGCAGCCCAAGTAGAAGCACTGACCAAAAAATTGGACACTTTGACTTCATCAAGAGTAGCCGCAATCACAAGTTGTGATGGTTGTGGGGGCTCACATATGCCGTCGGATTGCCCTATCTCAATTACAACCTCAGCCCCAAGTGAACAAGTGGATTTTGTAGGAAATTCGGTAAGAGGACAAGGTAATCCATATAGCAACACTTACAACCAAGGGTGGAGAAACCACCCAAATCTCTCATGGGACAATCAAGGGCGGCGAAAGACCACTGCCCCATCCGGATTTCAGCAAACACCTTCAATTCCAGAGAGATTTTCAGAATTAGAAAGGGTTTTATCAAAGTTTATTCAATCAACCGACACAAGGTTCCAGAACATAGAAGCAACACTCCGCAATCATACCGCTTCTTTACATAATTTGGAGAATCAAGTTGGATAAATAGGAAAGTCATTGGCGGAGAGATCTTTAGGGAGCCTACCAAGTAACACAGAGACTAACCGAACGGAGCAGGTGAAGGCGATCACTTTGAGAAGTGGTCGAGAACTCCAAGAAGAGCTCACTCGCTGAGAAAAAAATTCTGAAATTCTTCAAGCTAAAAACCCCCCATCTGGGAAGATTGCTAAATTTCCTCAGAAACTGCCAAGTGATAAGGTGCAAGATAACGAGAAGCGACCAGCTGCGTCACTCCATTCATACACTCCAAGGATCCCTTATCCGGCGCGTTTGAAGAAAGACCAAGCTAATGCGCAAAAACAGAAATTTCTGGATCTATTCAAACAGTTACACATTAATATTCCCTTTGTAGAGGCGTTATCTCAAATGCCTCGTTATGCAAAGTTCTTGAAGGACCTCTTGACCAACAAGAGGAAGATGGAGGAAAGTGTGGCTGTGGTGTTAGAAGGGAATTGTTCAGCAATGCTTCAGAAAAATCTGCCAAACAAAATGAAAGATCCGGGATGCTTTATCATACCTTGTGCAATCGGAGGTTTGGGGGAAGAAAAAGCTTTAGCCGATTCGGGAGCTAGTATTAATGTCATGCCGTACACTTTGTTTCAGAAATTGGGGTTAGGAGAGCCACGGCCAACCCGTATAACTTTACAGCTGGCGGATCGCTCCGTTCGTCATCCTCGAGGTATAATTGAAGATGTTTTGGTAAAGGTTGACAAGTATATTTTTCCTGCAGATTTTGTTGTGTTAGATGTCGATGAAGATGCGGAGGTTCCATTAATTCTAGGAAGACCCTTTTTGAGAACCTCCAAAGCTCTCATTGACATGGATGGAGGCGAGATGACATTACACATTGGAGAAGAAAAGATCACATACCGTCTCGCCGAAGCAATAAAGCACTCTCTTGACTTTAATGATACTTGTTATTTTTTTGATGTCAATGATGAGATTTCTGATGAGTACCTGCAGGAATTTCTCAATCCAGATCCATATGAGGTGTGGCTGGACATTGATGAGGAGGACACAACCAATTGTGCAAAACAAGTTCTTAATGAACAACCTCAAGAAGGGTTTTTGAAACAGATTTTTCACCGAGTCAAGAAGTCAAGACGTTGCCACCGAAAGTATTCCACCACACTTGGGGACAAGCACACAAAGGAAGAGCGCGACACTCCCTCATTCGGTAACATAGTCAAAAATTTCTCCTTGAGTATGAAGAATTTTTGTCCATCATGTGTGGAGGTTGCTAGGAAAGAGGTTTTTCATCTTTATGAGCCACCATGAGGTAAAAACAGGTACGTCAAGCTAAGTGACGTTAAACAAGCGCTTCTTGGGAGGCAACCCAAGCTTTTAATTAGTTTTTAAACTCAAAATTTAAATTCGCGAAAATAAATTCATGAGTGTGTATCTTGATTAATTTTGTTAATCACTGGTGTTTTTCGTGGAATTTTTCGGTGATTTGAATTGTTGTTTGTGTGAATAACATGGTTTAGGGTGAATTTGATGCTTAATGTTGAAAAAAATTGGTATTAATTTGGAGTTTCGGGCACTCTATGGACTGTCTGAAAAACTTTTGCAGTCCACATGGCCGCGTGTAATTTTCACGCGGTCGTGTACAGTACCCACGCGGGGGTGTGGGAAATCCACACCCCCATGTGCCTATAAAAATATGAAGGGAACTATTCATCATCTTCTATTTTCAAAGAACCCTTTCATCTTCCACCTTCCACTAGTAGAAAACTCAATTTATAATCTCTAAAACCAATTATTTTCAACTCTTTGGAGGATTAGAGGTAATTTATTGGAGTTTACACCAAGTTTTCTTCTCCGATTAGCTCCGGTAAGCCTTCACTCTCTTTTCCCCTTTTCCATGTTTTTCAAGGTCATTTTCATGGAGTTTTCTTGGTATTTTGATGATAGTTCCCATAGGAAATCATGATAGACACTTGTTCAAGGTATAAGAATGATTTTTGTGAAGCATAGGAGCCCAACTCCGGCGAAAACTCCGGAGTCCGGCGCCCATGCAGTCATGGCTGGTTTGCCCAGCGACCGTGTGGGGCTACGCACGCGTTGGCCGCAAGGCCACGCCGCCCGCGTGGATGGGCCGCAGCGGGCGCGTGGCTGGCGGTGAGCCGCACACCCGACCCACGATGCCGTGTTGCTCGGCGCAGCGGGCGCTGCGGTCTGGCTGGCGCCCGAGGCCAACCACGCGCGCGTGTGGGCGGCCGCGCGGGCGCGTGGTTGCGCGTGGCTGCTCGGCCGAGCCAAGCACGCGCCCACGCGGGCGCGTGGCTTTCCCACACGCCCGCATGGGCTGGAAACAAGGCCAGTTGGCCTTGTTTTTTCTCCCGGCTCGCTGTTCTTGCGCATGTGGTGCCCAGTTTTACTGTATTCATGCCGAACTGATGTTTTTAAGTGCTTTCTTCACAGATTATGGCACCACGGACCAAAAGGTTAGCCCAAAAATGTTCTCACCATGATAGGGAACCGACCCCACCACCGTTAATCAAATTTCCTGACACCGTTCATCAGCAGCGGTTTGAGCGTCTCCAGCACCTGAAGATTGGACAATCGCGTTTTATTGACTGGGATGCACTAGAGGACATTGGTCTTGCTGAGGAGGTCAGAGCACTTGTTAGTGTTGGAGGTTGGGACCTTTTATTCTCCATTCAGTAGCCCGTCAGGCGAGATATTACCTTGGAAGTTCTTGCCTTATTTTCTTTCGATCGTGACTCAGTTGATATTAGTTTTGACGTTCCCAATGCCATTCGTTTCCGCGTTTTCGGTCAGCCGCATAGGATGTCTTTGACCCAGTTCTCGATATATCTCAGTTTATACGATCAGACCTACGCTGATACTATCGAGTACACTGAGCTCCTCACCGATTATCGTTCTAATCTCACTCCGGGCCAGGTCTTCCATGATCTATGTGGTGGTCGTTAGTATTCTGCATGTCAGTCTAAGGCCTCATTGCTTACTTGACCAGCGCATAGGTACATCCATGCTGTTCTTAGCAGATCCGTGACAGGTCGGGGGGATGGTACTGGTTCACTTCTCAGGACAGATCTATTGTACCTCTACTCCATGATCCATGGAACCCCTCTCCACTTAGGATATGTGGTTGCCGACAATTTTCGTCATCAGAGTGAGTACTTGCGATTGGGAGCATTGTTTGCAGGACCCTACATCACTCGTCTTATGTTCAAGATGGGTCTTATCCGTTCGGTCAGAGGCAAGGAGAGAGTCAGTACTCCGGCACCATTGGGTTTGGCCACTCTCCGATTGATGGGCATTGTGCGCCATACAGGCTCGAGCGGATATGCACTAGTAGAGTCGTCATCTGGGGACAATGAGGAGCCTGCTGAGGTTACAGAGGCACCACATGCAACTGAGCCCATAGTCACCTAGGCAGCACCGGCAGCATCACCCGATCTTGAGTCATCATCCCCTCGAGTTCACGAGCGTCTGGATCGACTCGAGGCTGCCGTTGCTACCATTCTTGAGAACCAGACACAGATTCTTGAGCGTCTTGATCGTATTCAGCAGACTCTTGACGAGGAGGTCACCTCCGCTACGTGCGATACCCGGCTCCGACTCGGCGGCTTGAGGCATCACACTCATGAGGCCCGATTCTTTTAGTTTTTGCTTTTAGTTGCTTTGTTAGTAGTATTTAGACTTTTGTACTCAGAAAGGCTTCACCTTCTGAGAGTTATCTTCTTGTCTTTCTTTTATGCGAGTATATGCTCTATTATGTTATTTATACGAACTCGTATTTTCTTTTTACATTTTGTTGAGATTCATCGAACCCCTTATATTTCATCGCTGATGGCCTTGAGGTGAGGTGGATGGTGTTTTTAGTCATAGACATGATCATGTGATGTTGTCACATGGTGGGTGTGAGACTTCACAACCCATACAACAAGCCTATGAGTTAGACTTCACCAAGCGATTAATGAGGAGTTCAGGGGGAGTATTGTTTTAATTGCATTCCCACACACATTATGCTTCCATTGTTATTATTTTTTTATTGTGCTTGGATGCGTACATTGAGGACAATGTACATCTTAAGTGTGGGGGAGGGTTCACCTTATACATGACTTTTTACTTGTGTTTTTCATGAGCATGCTCTTGTTGCCAATGAAGGTTCACCTTAGGGTTAAGAGTTTAATTCTTAGTTTTTGGAGGTTATAAACATGGATTTTATTTAATATTTTTGTCCGATTGCTCTTTCTGCACTTTTCTCGCTCATTAGACCTATGAAGACTCTAGTTCATTATGTTTGGGACTTTAGTGTTCTAGTTTTTATTTGAAAAAAAAAAAAAATTTGTTTGTTGTTTGTACATAGGGTTTGGAAAGAGCTACCACCCATGACGTATGTAGCTACTCTCATAAGTCGGGATACTTGTTATGCCTAATGAGAGAAAGAGCTATCTCATGGGACGTGTGAAAGCTACCATCCTCGGTGAGAAAGAGCTACCACCTCGAAAGTGTGAAAGCCACTCGGGAGGCATCTTGGGAAAGGGGCTACCTTAGAGGGTTGTGTGAAGCTACAACCTATTCTTTCGTTTATAAATAAGTCCCATGTTAATAAGAACTTGGTAGTGGACATAGTGTTGACATGAGTTGAGTTTTACACACACACACGCATTCGGATTTCATCACATTCAATTTTTATTGAATTGTTTGTTAGAGCATTGATTGTTTTGTCTAGTGTTTGATTCTCTCCATGACTGTAGAATTTTATTCTTGTACTCATTTCGTGAAACTAAGGCCAAGCACTTCTCTTTTCTTTCCATAGGTATAATGTTTAATTTTGCTTGAGGACAAACAAAGACTTAAGTGTGGGGGAGTTTGATAAGTGCTTGGGTAGACATATTTTTATATATGTTTTACATGCATTGAGCATCATTTTTACTGTGGTTTATATCTCATATTGTGTATTTGGTGTTCTTTTATGCATATAGGTTGTGAATGCCTTGAAGAGTAAAAAGGAAGCAAAGATAGGCTATAAAGACACAATGTTGGGAGTTCTTGTTTAATTCGAGGACCAAGACACGAGAGGAGTTCATAAATGTGGAGATGTGTGCCGACTTCCAAGAAGATTCAAGTCAATTCACTAGTTGGAAGGGCACAAAGGCAGCCACATCTTCATGTTCCTTCTCTTTGTGAAGATTGCAAGACCTCTCAAAGATACGTCGATGAAGAAAAGTTTTATAGCCTACCACATGGACGTGTGCCCGGACATGTGGCCTCAAGAGAAGAGTATTTGGATCGTGTTTTGTGAAAAATACTGTAGCAATTTTACTGTATCATCGCGGTAGTAAGTTACTGTTCACGCCCCCCCACGTGGAAATTCCACGCGGCCGCATGGAAAATCCACACGGGCGCGTGAGGGCACGTGACAGGCGCGATTTTGGGCTTTAAATAGGCCGTTTGCCCTATTTTGGGGGGACTTTTGGCGAGGGTTTTCGCGAGCACTTTGAAGGCAATGCGGCTAGGGTTTTGGAGGAGGTCTTTGGCGATATTGGGGGGGCGTCCATCACCAACTTTGATCAATCTTCTCTCCGTCATAGCAAAGAGGGAGCCTTCGGTGACCTAGCTTCGGAGAAGGATTCTTCAAGACGTTGGGCAACCCATCAAGGCCATCATCACGAATTTAAGGGGGTTTTACTTCACGGCTTTCATTGCTTTTCATTGTAATAATCATTGTTTTGTAACTTGCTCCATGGAGGGCTAAACCTTAGTAGTTATTTGGGCATGTGAACCCTAGGATTTATGTTTTTGTAATGATTTGCTTTATGTTTCTATTAATTCGAGTTGATTTGAGTTTTAACCTTGTATTCCCATTGCTTGCTTGTTTAATTAATCCTTGAGGTTGATTGGATTTGCATGATTTGTTACTTTGATGTGAGAGAGGTCTCCATTAGAGTTAGAACGTCAAGGTTAAATAGGGTTGATAGGGTGAGTCATGAGATAGTGGAGTGTCCCCTCTCCTTTCCGATCGAGTGTTTCCTATCTTCGTATTCCCTAAACTCTATGCAACCATATTTGGTGTGAGGCGTGAGATTGAGAGATTTCTCCGCTGAGACCTTGTAGGGGGTTAGAGATCCTTCGCCGGGAATTAGGGTTGGATCTATCCTTAGGAATCGGTTTCACTCTTAGGTGTCCCTAGAGCGTATTGCGGTCATATGGGGTGTGAGGTGTTGAGACTGAGTGATTTCTCCGCCGGGGCCTTGTAGGAGACTAGTACCGGTGGCTTGGAGGCAAGGACCGGTTGTTCTTTGATTACCTTGACTCATTAGACTCAGTTTAGAAGCATTTAGCGAATCGTGAGCTTCATGTTAGATCCTAGGGGGAGCATTGCCCGGATACCTCATCTTTATTGATTGAGATCTCCTTTACTCATTTTCTTGCTCGCTTGCTTGCTTATTAATTCTCTTGCAATTAGTTCATTTCATCATATCCATTGATTTCGACTAGATAATTAAGAATTGGTTAATACTAATACTTCTGTTCCCTGTGGATTCGACTACCCACTCACCGGGGTAATTATTACTTCGACACCCATGCACTTGCGGTATATACACGCATATTCGGACGTGTCAGCTACCCTAAGTCGATTCTATTCAATTTTTCTTCGATTAAACTGGAGAATGTGCCTCATTTTCATGCTAAAATCACTGTGATATGTTTTTAATGAGCTCTTGAATGGAGGAAGAGGTGTATTTGTTGATTTTTCCACAAAGGGCAGTGCGTTTTCACGCCCCGTGAATCCACACAGGCGTGTGGAATTTACACATGACCGTGTGGATTCCTGCGTTATTAAGTTATGAATGAATTTGATTGATTCCTTTTCTAATATATGCAGGTATGGCTCCCAGATCGAAGAAGGCAGCTTGTAAGCATCCCAGAGAGCCTACTCCTGAACCAGAAAGCATGGAATTTACACTTCCCCTACATCAAGCTCGATTTATGCGACTAGTGAAGCTTAAATTCGGTCAGACACGAATCCCGGATGTGAGCTCCCTTAGGGAGGTACAATTAACTCATGACATGTCTGATGAGGTCGAGGAGTTACTATAAGTGGGTAGTTGGCGCAAGCTATTGATTATTTGTGACCCTGCTATCCGCCTAATCACATTAGAGGTGCTCGCTTCATTTGAGTTTGACAACTCTTATGCTCATTTTGATAGCGTTAACGCCATTCAGTTCATAGCTTTTGGGTAGCATCACAGTATGAGCGTCACGCAGTTCTCCGTTAGGTTTGGTTTATATGACGAGGGGTTTACTGAGATGGAGGAGTATGAGGATCTACCAATTGACATTTCAGGAGGCTTAACTCCCCAGAAAGCATATAGAATACTATGTGCTAAAGGATGATATGAACAAGGAGTGTCTAAGGCTTCATGCCTTTCTCGACCTAGTTACAGATATCTTCACGCCATCTTGAGTAGGTCAGTGAATGGTTGTGGCGACAGTATAGGAGTCCTAAGCAAGTAGGAACTTCTATATTTACACTCTATGGTACAAAATGAGCCGATTCATTTGGGACACATCTTAGCAGAGTATCTGAAGCACCAAGGACAGTATCCTAGGCTTAGTGTCATTTTCTCAGGCCCATACATTACTAGACTCATCTTGGGGATGGGTGTATGAGATACGATCAGAGGTGCCAAGAAAACAATAATACCAGCACCCCTTGGGCTAGAAACAATGAGACTCATGGGTATGATCAGAAAATATCCGGGTGGTATTTATGTGCTGAATATGTACCCACTAGAGCCTCTTGTATCTGATAAAACCAACCCAGAGGGGTCTCAATCAGCTTTAGAGCCTTAGTCAGCACCTATGGAGACCGAGGCACCTCCGATGACGGAGGACCCACCCACAGTGCTCATTTTTCACCATCTCAAGCCCAGTATCGCTTTGAGAGGCTCGAGAGCACTATGAGGATGATACGGACAGAGGTAGTAGAGGGCCGAGCTGAGATTGCCGATATTAGGGTTGCGTACGCCACATAGTATATGGAGTTAATGGCACATTTTGACATATTACAGCAGATCTTAGAGCGAGACGGTGAATCGTCATTTGTCCTGTGGCCGAGAACTCCCCCAGTATCTCTGGTACCTCCATCCCCTATTCCAGCCCCGGTTAACCCACCATGTACTTCATCACCAGCAGCAGCGGCAGCAGCAGAGCTAGAGGATGACATCAACACTTGATTTTATTTTCCTCGTCTTTTACTTCTGCATTTTATTTTAGACTTGTATACTCAGAAAGGACTTTCCTTCTGAGTTTATTTTCATTTTGTATCTCGAGTTATATTCATTGTCTTATCTTTCATATACTCGAGTTATGTTCATTTTTATTGAGCTTCACTGAACCCCCTCTTGTATGCGTGCAGATGGTCTTGTCATCATGGGAATTGAGACTTAATCATTGGCAAGGCCAAAGTGTTTCGGCATTTGGCCGTATAAGCTTTGCAACCTGTTGGAACAACACTTCCAAGGACTAAGCTCCATCAAATGCAACACTAGGTGTCAGGGGAGTATTGTTTTGGTTGCTTCTCCCACATCTAAATTTAATTGATTTACATTATGAATGAGCTTGCATGTGTACATTGGGGACAATCTACGACTTAAGTGTAGGTGAGAGTTTAATAGTGCATGCATCTCTTTTATACTAGTTTTGATTGATATACATGCTGACATAGCCAATGGCGGTTTACCTTAGTTGCATTGATTGTATTCTTGAGTTTAGTAGAATTTATAAGTTTGAATGTTTTCATGCTACAGTTTTTGCTTGAATTTCTAGGAATTTTTGCCTGATTGACACTTGTTGCACTACTCACTCTTTTAACTCTTTTGGAAACTCATGTTTGATGTATAAGGGACTAGTTATAGTTGTTTCTTGTGTTTATTCTGAAAAAACTGGAAAAAATGAAACGAAGGAACAAAATAGTTTTATTGTTTATTTGTGCTTGTCGGGTGGAAAGAGCTACCACCTATGAAGTATGAAGCTACTCTCATAAGTCGGATACTAGTTATGCCCTAATGAGAGGAAGAGCTATCTTATAGTATGATTGAAAGCTACCACTCCGGTAGAAAGAGCTACCACTTCGAAAGTGTGAAAGCCACCTTAGCGACCGCTTTGGAAAGGGCTACCTTAGAGGATGTGTGAAGCTACTACCATTTTTGAAATTTTTGTTACTTTTTGTAGATAAATAAGTCCCTTGTACTTAGAACAGTGAGGAGTATACTTTGGGTTGTTTTGAGTGAGTTCACACACTTACATGATTTCGGATTTGTCATCTTTTTTTATTCAAGTTTTTAGCTAGAGCATTGATTTTTCATATTTAGTATGGAAATTTCCCTTACATGTAGAATGCCCTCTTTGTGTACTTTGGGTGAACCTAAGGCCAAAGAATTCCAATATTTCCTTCATCCATGCTAATAATGTTTTAATATTTTGCTTGAGGACAAGCAAAAGCTTAAGTGTGGGGGAGTTTGATAAGTGCTTGTGCGATAGGAATGCAAAGCATTCTTTCCTTATGTTGAGCATTACTTTTCTCGGGTTTTAATGCTAATATGGGTGTATTTATGTTACTTTTATGCAGGTAGGGTTGTGAGGCCGATTATGAGAGAAAAAGCCAATGTAGGTCATAATGCACTAATTTGGAGGAAATCTTGCTAAGGTTCAAATGCGAAGACATAAGTCGGGTTCCAGATGCAGGAATGTGTGCCAACCTCCTTATAATTGAGTTAGCACAACTATTTGGAGGGCACAAGGGCAGCCACATTCAAGTATTCTGACTTGTGCATATAGAGCAAGATCTCCACCAAAACATTTGTTATTAAAGAAGGAAGGCGATCCATGACGTAAATGTGTGCCCGTTTACATTACCTCGATGAAAGTATGGATTCTGGAGTATTTTAAGCAGGTACTTTAGCAGGGTATTGTACAAAACACTGTAGCAAAAATACTGCAATAGCACTATTTACAGCTAGCCGAGAAAATAGGAAAACATAGAATCCACACGGGTGTGTGGAAATTCCACACGCCCGTGTGAAAAATCTACACGCCCGATTCCATCCCCTTAAAAGCCGATTTCAACCCCGATTTCAGCATTCTTTTCTCCATCTTTTAGCCAACTTGAGAGAGGATAACGGGTAGGGTTTTAAGAAGTATTGGCTAGAGCTTTGGAGAGGTTCTATGGCTCCAACATCGCGTGCCGTTTGGAAGATGGTTAGTGGGAGAGCTTTCTTCGATGCCGATCCGGTGAGGTGTATCCTAGGCTAGACAAAGGGATCCTTGCTACGAGTAGAGGACTCTCCACAAGACCATCACCATGACTAATGATGGGGTTTTCTATGGATTCTTTGTTTTTACATTCGATTTCATTAACTGTATCTAGCTCCATGAGGAGCTAAACCCCTAGTGGGTACTTGGATATTTGTGAACCCTAGGATGTATTAGTTTCATTGAACCTCTTTATTATGCTTTCAATTAGTTCATCTTTATTGTGAGTTCCACTCTTGGAGACTTGATTGTATGAATACTCCCCTAGAGTGACACTAGGGTTGAGAGTTCTTCTTGGTATTTCTTGTGAGTGAGTGACACACCATGAGAGTTAGACAAAGCTAGATTGGAGAGGGTTGAGAGGGTGAGTCAAGAGGTAGCAGAGCATCGCCTTTCCGCCTCCGGTGTTATCTATCCCTACCTCCACGTTCAAAGAGTTCTTTTGCGGCCATAATAGAGTGAATGAGCTAAGGAATGACCTTCCACTGGGGGCTTAGTTGCGAGTGCAACGGAGTGAAAGCTACTGAAGTGATTTTAGCACCTAGGTCTTAATTATGGCTAGGGATTTTCCACCGGATCAAAGGGGTTAGGTCTATACATAGTAATAGGGTTTATCATTTGGAATCCCTAGAGCTCATTGCAATTCTATGCGAGTGCGAGGTTGAGAGGCTATTCAATCTCTCCTCCGGGACATGTATAGAATTAGGCATGGTTGACATTAGATTTGGGATCATGTAATTAAGGATTTCCACGACTCATTGTTGCATTAATTAGGAAAATAATAGAGGGTTCTTGCACTTGAAATGATTGTCCAAGGTGGATCAATATCCGGGTACCCCATCTTTATCGATTACCTTACCTTCTCCTTTACTCGTGCCCCCTATCTTGTTGTTTTTATTTTTCGTTATTTCATATTTTGTCACACTTGTCACTATTCATCTTCCATATTAGTTAAGAAACAACTTAAGTGTCTTTATTCCCTACTCTCTGTAGATACGATGCCCACTCATCTGGGATTATTACTTCGACACACATGCACTTGCGGTTTACACGCATATATGGACGTGTCAATCCTCTAAGATAGCGCTTTCCAAAGTGGCCGCCAAGGTGGTGTTCACACTTTCGAGGTGGTAGCTCTTTCTACAGGGGTGGTAGCTTTCACACATCCCATGAGATAGCTCTTTCTCTCATTAGGGCGTAACTAGTATCCGACTTATGAGAGTAGCCTCATACATTATGGGTGGTAGCTCTTTCCACCCAACAAGCACAACTAAACAACAAACTATTTTGTTTTTTCTTTTCATTTTTCCATTTTTTTCACAAATAACAAAAGAAACAACAATAACTAGTCCCTTTAACATCAAACATGAATTTCCAAAAGAGTTTAAAGAGTGAGTGGTGCAACAAGTGTCAATCGGGCAAAAATTGCTACAAATTTAAGCAAAAACAAGAGCATGAAGACATTCAATGTTAAAAATTCTCCTAAACTCCAGAATACAATCAATGCAACTAAGGTGAACCACCATTGGCTATGTGATCATGTATAACAATCAAGACTAATATAAAAGAGATGTATGCACTATGAAACTCCCCGCCTCATACTTAAATTGAACATTGTCCCCAATGTACACATGCAAGATCACTCATGATGTATATAAATCAAGAATAAATGTAGGAGAAGCAATCAAAACAATACTCCCCTGACTCCTAGTGTTACATTTGATGGAGCTAAGTCATTGGGAGTGGTGTTCTAACGGTTTGTGAAGCACACACGGCCAAGTGCCGAAACACCTTGGCCGTGTCTATGACAAATTCTCAATTCCCACGATGATAAGACCTTTTCCACGCATACATGAGGGGGTTCAGTGAAGCTCAATAAAACAAAAATAGCTCGAGTATATAAAAGATAGAAAAATGAATACAACTCAAGACAACAAAATGAAAATAAACTCAGAAGGAAAGTCCTTTCTGAGTATACAAGTCCAAAATGAAATGTTAAAAATAATAGAAATGAAAGAAAATAAATCAAGTGTCAGTGCCACGCTCTTGCTCCTCAGCTGCTGATGCTGGTGCTAGGTCAAAGGGTGCTAGTAGAGATGGTGATGGTGATACCGGAGGGGTCTGAGGAGTCCTTAGTCGCAAAACAAACGACGAGGAGATGTCTCGCTCTAGAATCAACTGTAGTGTGTCAAAATGTGCCATAAACTTTATATACTGTGCGGCCTGTGTAGCTCGAATCTCAGCAATCTCTGGTTAGGCCTCAGCGACCTCTGTCCGTATCATCTCCACAATATTCTCGAGCCTCTCAAAGTGATCCTGGGCTCGAGATGGTGAAAACATGCATATTGGGGGTGGGTCCTCTGCCACCGGAGGTTCATCGGTCTCCATCTGTGTCGGCGGGGGCTAAGGAAAAAGGCAGATAAGCCTCGGCATCATAACCCTCCTCCTCTACTATCTTTGGAGATGGTAAAACCACGGCATAAACTCCCGTCCGACCCCTGCGGACCATACCCATCAATCTCATCGTCATCAGGCTCAGGGAGCAGGTATACTCATCTTCTAAGGCCCGTGGATTAAGCGTCAAAGAGACCCATACCCAAAACTAGTCTTGTAATGTAGGGGCCTGAGAAGATTGCTCCCAATCTGGCATATTGCGTCTGATGTCGGATGTACTCTGCGACAATATGCCCCAGATGAATAGGTATGCACTGAACATCCAAATACAGGTATAGAAGCTCCTCGGCTCGGAGACACCGAGTGCTATCACCATGGCCATTCACCGACGTGCTCGAATGGCATGTAAATATCGGTATGCGAGGTCAAGAAAGGTACGTGGCCTTGGACACCTCCACTCATCTCGACTCGACCACACAATGCACTATAAAGCTCTCTGCGAGGCCAAAAGCTCCCGGGTAATTGATAAGTGCTTGTGCGATATGGATGCTGAGTGTTCATTCCTTATGTTGAGCATTACTTTTCTCGGGTTTTTACACTAATATATGTGTTTTTATGTTACTTTTATGCAGGTAAGGTTGTGAGGCCAAGTATGAAGGAAAGAAGCCAATGTGGATTACAATGCACCAATTTTGGAGAAAATCTTGCTAAGGTTCAAACGCAAAGACATAGGTCGATGTGAAATGCTAGAGTGTGTGCCAACCTCCTCATATTCGAGTTGGCACATCCATTTGGAGGGGCACAAACGCAGTCACACTCGAGCATTCCTACTTATGCACATAGAACAAGAGCTTCACCAACGTGCCTATCATTGAAGATGCAAGTGATCCATGACGTGAACGTGTGCCCGTTTGCGTTCCTCCGATGAAAGTATGGATTCCGAAGGACTATTTCAGGGCCGGATACTCAGCAGAAACGCAGCAACACGGTGTCAGAGCGATCTTGTATGCAACATGCTCACGGTAGAAACGCAGAACACAGGAGTTCAGAAGGATGTCCACGGTGTGGGAAATTATCCACATGCGCGTGTGACAGATGTGCACGAGCCCGTCTGGTCGCCGATTCCTCTATTTAAAGACGATTCACTCGATTTTAGTATTCTTTCTCTATCTTTTTCCCCCAACCTGGGAGAGGGGCTTCGACTAGGGTCTTGAGAGGTATTTGAGCTAAGGTTTTGAGAGGTTCTACGCTCGACATCGCTATTCCTAGGAAGAAGGCTGGTAGGGGAGCTTCCGGGCCAGGGATCCTACTGCCCGGATGGCGGAATCCTTTTGGACGACGACTAGAGAGCACTTTCCCAAGACCATCGACACGACTATCAGTGGGTTTCTATGGATTCATTACGTTTACATTCTATTTCTTTGATTGTACGTAAGCTCCATGGAAGCTAAACCCTAAGGTGAGTACTTAGGTATTTGTGAACCCTCAGGATGTATTTGATATCTTTGCATCTCTTATTACGCTCAGTCAGAGTGATGTTTTGTTGTGAGTTCCAACCTTGAGATCGCTTGATTGGATGAACATTTCCCCTAGAGTGACACTAGGGTTGAGAGTATTTAGTAACCTTGTGGGTGGGTGACTCACCAGTGAGTGACGTCAGCATGGGACAGACTAGGTTGGACAGTTGAGAGGGTGAGTCAAAGGCAGGGCATCCCTTTTCCCTCAATGTGATACAAATTCTGCCTCAGTTCTTCCAGGTTCTTTGTGGTTATAATGGGTGAAATGGTCCTAGGGATGACCCTTGGCCGAGGGCTTAGTCTTGGCGTGCTGGCGAGGTGACAGTGTTAAGTGATCTTAGTTATCTAGGGCTTAATTGTGGTTGGACCTTCCCACGGACCGATTGGGTCTATAGTGGGAAGAGATTTATCACTTGAATCCATAGAGCTCATTGCAACTCTATGCGAAAAGGTAGTTGAGATTATTCATTTCTTCTCCATGACATGTATAGAGTTAGCATAGTTGACCTTAGATTTGGGACTATGTAATTAAGGATTTCCAGACCACCATTGCATTGATTAG
>NC_052479.1:8439463-8535453 GCF_009730915.1 Dioscorea cayenensis subsp. rotundata
ATAGAAAAAAAGTTAAACAATACTCAAGTTACTCTTTAAACAATAACAACGGTGTTTAAGAAAAATACGTAAATATGTTTAAACAAAGTGACCCAGAGGTACCCATCTAGCAACGCTGATGTCGATGAAAGCATTCAATTTAAACAATAACATATTATTTACATGATATAGACTTTAGTTAAACAAGCTAACCGTTATTTTTAAACACTATATGTATCTTTTTAAACATAAAAAAGCTTGACGCTTTACACGTAGACTCATGTTGAGTTGAGAACTTTCATCTCGAACGATGACAATATGTCTTCCTCGCGACAATGACATATATTTCCCTTTTTGCCCTTGGGATGGAGGGAAAAATACCGCCCAATCACATCACGCCTAGTCTAACCTCTATGCATACAACCTGCACTTTTTTTGTTTGCCTTTCCGATCGCTGCTTTGTTCTTTACATCTTCTACTTCTTCTTCGTCGTCTTCGCTTTTGTTCTTCATTTCATTTGGTTTGTACGATTTGGTTTTCGAATCGATATATTATGGAGAGTTTTTTTGTGGTATTGCTAGATTCAACGGGAGGGAAGAGTGCTAATGTTCACGGCTCCGACTTCTTGGGGAATTGGTGTTAGCTGAGATATGTGAGCGATGGGGTCCTCAAGTTTCTCTTGTCGTGGTTAAGTTCATCACACCGATGGATATAAAAATGGTTTGCCCAATAGAAAAACGATGTTGACTTCCAGCTGGATATGTCACGCCCACTCCATCTTCAAATGTGTCAGTAGTTGATCTTGTCGTCGAGACGTAAAATGTGCCATTGCCGAATCCTAATGAAAAACGAGGTTTACTCGTTGTAAGTTCCTTTTTCTTTTTAATTATTCCAGCTTGTTCGGGGTCATTATTGTTTAAATATGTCCGACATCGGTTAACATATTGTACTAGTCCTTTACGTTATTAGTTAATTGTTTAAGTATTTAATTTAACGCTTTAAATATTGTCATTATCGCTTAAAACATTATATTCTCCGCTTAACATATTGATCTTTTCATTTCGATCAAGTGTTGGCAGGGAATTCGGATTCTCGCGAGTGCTCCTCATTCATCCCCATGGTGACCCTCGACGTGTGGGATGTCTTCCTTCCTCGCCGATCATTCTCAAGTGTTGTTGTTGGATATTGGTCAACGCTTTTGACGGTGTCGAAACATTTCAGGGATGTACTCGAAATCATGCAATCAAAAAGGAATTTTTGACTTCAAATTCATAAAGAACTAAAAACATCGGGTGATCGTGGAATGCGTGCCGATGGTTGTCGTTGGCGCCTTCATGCATCAAAAAGAGTATAACAAAAAAATACTTTCGTAATCAAGACAATCAACCCGTCACACACTTGCGGTGGTGGCATAGGTTCAGGGCTCACATCCGAAAGCGTCCAAAAATGGGTTAGCGACGAGTGATTCGGAAGCTCAAGGACCGTCCCCTCGTACAAGGCCATCGACATTCAGAAGGACATGTTGCGGGAACATGGTGTCCACATACCATACAAGCAGGCTTTGGTATGTGGATAAGGTGGCTGAGACAAATCCCGGCAGTGTTGCGATCGTGGAGAGAGACGGTGATCGTTTTAAATGTGCATTCTTTTCTTTCAGCGCGTGTATTGTGGGATTCAAGAGGGCTTGCGGGTCAGTCTGCTTTCTCGATGGTACCCACCTCCTTGGAAAAATATCGGGGTACACTCACTGGGTGCCACGAGGGAAAGATGGTAACAATGGTTTTTTCCACGTCGCCTTCGGTATAGTCGACAACGAGACCGATGCCAATTGGACTTGGTTCATATCTAAGTTGGGCGATGCCTTATACGAGGGTGGAGATTATCATGAGATAATTACCTTCGTGGTCGGACGAGTCCAAGGGCCTTGTGAGCGCAATTGCGAGAGTCTTCCCTTCTTCGCCACATGCGCATCGCCTTCGACATTTGGAGGCCAATTTTATGAAAGCCAATGTCGACTTGGGAAGGCATTGAGGGAGGAGTGTCGGTCTATATGCTTCCGCATTGCGTGGGCATCCACGGCTAAAGATTTCGATGATACCGTGAATGAACCGCAGGCCATATCACCCGAAGCTCATCACCGGTTGATTAATAAATCGGATATGGCACATTGGTCGAATTATCTGCTCGGAGGTGATCGCTGGGGTGAGATGTATTCGAACGTCATGAGTCGCTCAATGCTTGGATCAAGGAAGCTCGCCATTTACCGGTGACTTAAAAATGGTCGACTCCATAAGGTCTCGCGAATGTTGATTTACACTTAACATTTAGTATTACCCTTTAAACATTCTCAATCTTTGTTTAATTACACTTTTTCCCGACTTTTTAAATATTAATCATTTCGCTTTATTTAATTACAATAATGTTTAAACATGTTGACGAATTATTTAACCATCACCGCTCTTTGTTTAACCTTATTTGCCGTGTTCAAGTTGATGCGCATGTTATGTAACCGCGTGAGCAAGCGACCAAATGGGGAGACCCTACTTATGCCCGACATACATTCGGGTTAGAGATCATTGTTGAGGACAGCCCGAAATCTTCGTGTTGGTCGTTGTGTCGATGATCGCTACGAAGTGATCGACCAATGCGAAAGAACTCCGTGGATCTCGCCATCGTAACTTGTTCATGTCGAAGGTGGCAAGTTTATGGTATCCCTTGCAAAACATGCTTTGCGCAAAGCAATAATGCGCATGCACACCAACGTACATCGATTTATTAGCGGGTACTTCACCGTCGACAATTACAAACCGGCATACAAGGAAGCTATATTCCCCATACCCGACGATGACAGCCTTCGCACGGAAATCGTGAGCTTCGCTTATGCACCGCTCGGACTAGAAGGCAGCCCGGGCGGCCTAGACGAAAGAGGATCGAGTCGCAGCGCTTTGATGTCCGCGAGTTACATTGCAGCTCACGCCAAGGATCCGGTCACAATCGATTTATCTTGCAATGAAACCGTCACGACTAGGCATTGTTAATAAACCGACGATGACAGTGGGAAACATTGTGTATTTACAACGAATTGAATGTATTTACACGGAGACATTGTTATTTTTAAACGGATACATCGTAATTTGAAATATTTCAACCGATGTTTAAACGATATATGGTATATTTAAACAATGAAACGGAAATGTACACAACTACAACGTAAATTAAACAATGAAATGAAACTCGAATGAAATTTAACCTCGCCTTTACAATTGAAAAACAAACAAAAATTTACATTGAGATATACAAGTCATGTTCTTCGAAAAACAAAAAAACAATGAATTGAATTGTGTATTGATGGGCAACTTTCCATATTTAGTTAAACAATGAGTGCATTTATTTAAACAGAGAAAGTGTTATTTTTAAACGGGTACACTCGTAATTTGAAATATTTAAAAGCTGATGTTTAAACGATATATACTATATTTAAACAATGAAAGTGAAATGTACACAATTACAACGTAAATTAAACAATGAAATAAAACCGAATGGAAATTTAACCCGCTTTTACAATTCAAAAACAAACAAAAATTTACATTAAGATATATCAAGTCATGTTCTTCGAACACGAAAAACAATGAATTGAATTTGTCCAGATTTACATTTGAAAACAAAATTGACAATCGATATACAAGACATGTTATTCAAAAAAGCAATTTAACCCGCTTGTGACGACCCCCTTTGTCATGGACGCCGACCGCCCTCCCTCCTTAAGTATGCGGGTAACATACCGTATCCGAGGTAAGGAACGCCTCGTCTGCATGGTAGCCGTAACTTCTCACCCCACAGAATTGCTCGATAAAACCGCGATGACGTAGACGGCGCAATCGACGCTTCCTTGTTTTTTTGGCGCGGGGTTTCGTGTCGGCACGAGCGGGTACTTTTGTCGTCGCCGACTCGCTTAACTCCATATCGACACAAAGGTCGAATAGATTCCACTGCCGAGATATGCAAGTCGAGATTAGAATACCGATTTAAATACCAAACATGATATTAATCGGACATAATTAAAGAACTTACCATGTCCAACGCGTCCCTTATCGCACTCCCGGGACATGAAGAATAATGCCTCAGTATTCTTGTTTATCATTGTCCGTGACGACGACATGGAAGTGGCCATTCATGATTATCGGGAGGATGACAATTTGAACTTCATGCGGGTCTGCGCACAGCATCCCCGATCATAGCCATAATTGTGTCATGTGCGTCGTCCCCGCTTTGACATAAACAACAGTAAGCGGTCCGATGATGGAGGCGCTTCTTGTAAGGATATGGCTCTTTGCTCAGCGACTTTTTGTATTATGCATACGAAAAGCGTCCCATCACATCATCGACGACCATCTCCTTCCCCTCAAGCGTGTATAACCTCGTCAGTGTGAGTGCCGACAGCTGTCATTCTTCCACACGCATGCTGTCGAGGTTAAACGATAACAGATATTAGAAGACCATATTGTAAATATTTAAATGATATTATCAATTGTTACATGATATTATATATAATTAAACGGTAAGGCGAAAACTTAAATGATAACATAATGGTATTAAACACTATTAGGTAATAGTTAAACACTATAAGAAACTCTTTAAACAATATCATAAAAACGTTACACTTACCCGTATTTGTTAAGACGACTCAGGCCAACCCATTTCTTCTTCTTCGGAATAAAAGCTTTCCGAGCCGTCTGGTCCAATTTTTGATTGGCCTTGATCATCTCTCTCGTTGCTCGGTCGGGGTCTTCATCAGCATCTTCCTTCGATGCGGGGACGATGGCGACAGCATCAACTGCAGACACATCCTTACATTGTTGTTCTTGTTGTGGGATTGTGTCTGGCTTCGATGCGGGGACGACGGCGACAGCATCAACCGCAGACACTTCCTTACATGGTTCTTGTTGTGGTGGGATTGTGTCCTGCTTGGCTGCGGTACTGTCGGCCACGGCCACGGCAACGGATTCGACGATCTTCTCAACCGTGGCCATGACAACAGCATCATTGGGAGACACACCCTTAACTTGTTCTTGACCTTCAGGGATTGTGTCCATCTTTGATGCCGCAATCTCGGCAGCCGGTTCCACCGGGTCGACGATTTCATCGAGAAGAGAGTCAACGACCTTCTCAACCGCGGCAACGGCCACATCATCTACGATGTCCTCCACCGTCATGGCCATGTCATCAACGGCGACAGACTCAGTAACAGCATCAGCCGCCGATGGTGTTGCTATTGTTTCATCGTCAGCCGGCGGTGGAGACAGAGGCAGTATTGTTCTCCTCTTTTTCGCAAGTCTCTTCGAATGTGGCCGCCTTGGAATGACCTTCCCGATGATGTCGTCGTCGTCAAATTCCGACGCCTCGTTCGTCCCGGGTGCTTCGGTTCTTTCGAGGGATGGCGCAGCCGGTTGTGAACGTCCTTCCAGCGCCTCCACACGAGCGACAAGCCGAGGAAACTCGGTCATCAATATCTGGCATGCCTGCATAAGAGTTGCGGTGACATCTTCGCCCAATGTCACCGGTGGGGCTGCCACGGTCGGAGGGGCTGCCATGGTCGGGGGGACTGTCGTTGTCGTGGTAGGAGGGGTTGTTGCAATCTGCCGGGGTAGGGGAGGGCTTCTCCGGCGTCGAGGAATGCGTGCGCGTGGTGGGCTGGAAGTAGGAGAACGGCGTCCAGCGCGCACGATAGAGGCTGCCCTCTCATCCTGCCTTCGAGCAAGTGGTTCCGGAGCAATGGCATCCATCCGTCGGTTGGCGCCAACAAATATTTCTTCTTCAGCATTCGCCGGAACCAGCTCAGGAAACTAACATATGTAAACCAAACAATTTCAGCGAGATCATTCATTTTAAACTATAAAAACTATATATTTAAACGTTATAGAATATAATTAAACGGAGAACAAAATATTTAAACCAGTATGAATAAGAGTTAAACGGTAAATACTAAAGTTAAACGCTAAATAAAATGTTTAAACATTAAAGACTTATGTTAAACATTGTCCATGATTTATTACCTCTTTTCCATCGAGCGATGACAAGCTCGTTTCTACCGTCGCTTGCTTCCGGTAAGTACTTTCACCGTAGCACAGCATCCTTGGGATCTTGCCGAAACGGACTTTCTTCCCCGTTCCGTCACTCAGTAAAACCGGGACGTTAAGCGCGACCGAGCAACCCTTAATGTACCACGTGTTGGTCTTCTTCCCGGCAGCATCTATCTTGCACTCGGGCGGCCGCTTGTGGAATATCCTCCATAAGCCACTTGTGCGTCGCTGCGCCCATGCGTATCGCCCCATGGTCGGTAGATCATCGACGTAATCAACGATCCGAGTTCGAACCGAGCATGATGTATTTGGGAAGAGGGATCGTCCCCATGAGGTACACCATCGGAGTTTGACAAAATTATCTTCTTCTCCCCTCAGTCGAACAAGTTGCACCGAGTGCTCTTGATGGAGTCTCCGTGTCTCTCGTAGGTCTTTGATAGATACCGCCCTTCGACGCCCGACCGGTTTTCTTCTTCGAAAGACCACTGCGTCGCCATCGCATAGCGAGACCAAGAACGAGGGCCACATCTTGAGGTCCGAAACTTCGGCGAGCTTTCCCGATCCTGAATTTATTGGTGCGACCATCGTACCTTTGCAAAAGAGAATCAAGAAGGGCCCTCTCTTGGTATATGGCTTCGACTCGATGAGCAGCGCAAAGCGGTGTCCTTCGAATAATCTCCCGAGTGTCGAGGGGTCATGTTAACTTTCAATTCGACTAAGGTCTCCACAACCGGGTGTCAAATAGCAACGCCCATTAACTAGGTTGACCGCCATAATCACAAGCTGCGACAATAACAACACATTCAACATGCAATATTGACAAAAAGTTTAAGCGGAAATATAAGGTTTTAAAGCGGTAAACTCTCGGTTATTAAACAGAGATATAAAATGTTAAGCAGAGACCCATTTTGTTAAACGAGACGAGAATACTTGAACAGAGACAACAAATGTTAAAAGCGTAACATCTCATTTCTTAAACGTCAACCTCATTTGTAAAAAGCGCAACCATATCAAAGCGAAAGCGGAAATGTACATTATAAATATTACACAAATCATAACAATCGAAAAAAACTATTTCGATAGTGTATACATACTGAAAATGCAAAAACAAAACAAAACCCTAGCCGAGAAATCTCCCTGCAGACTAACAAAACCCGGTAGAAATCCCCCTGCAGACTTCAATATCTTCCAACAAAAAAGCAGGGAGCACAAAAACAAAAACCGAAAAAAATCTTTCTTTGTAGCAGAGCAGTTAACATAAAAACCATACTCAATACCTTAGATTGCAAAGCGATGAAATGCCAACTAGTTGCGCGGGGGACTTCTCCTTCGAGATACTGGGTGGAAAGGGAAAAAGGCGATGAAATGCCAATTACGGAGGCTTCGCGGTAGAGACAACTCGGAGACGACTGAAATGGAAAAGGCGAAGGCGTGAGTTGAGAAAAAAGCAATTAAAGCGGCTCCAATAAATTCGTCTCTCGGGGTTACCCTACGGAAAACCCCCACTTCCTCTCAAATCGCCGAGATGGGCTGCGACCCACGACTCCCCATGCAAGGGCATTTTCGTCCAAAAAAATTTGAAACTCACTCCGTTCACATCCGTTCTAGGGGTTTGGGGGTTTGAAAAAAACATAGACTTTAAAAAGAGGGGGTTTTTGGGGATTGCAAAACTAACGGGGTGTTTTTGGCAATTTTACAAACTTAAAGGGTTTTTTTGGCAATTTTCACTTAAAAATAAACATCCATTTATATTAACATCATTATTAACCATATGTATCATTTGATGTATTAAGCATTGGAGGGTAATTTACCATCCTACTTGTAAATAAAAGGTGACATCTTTGTATTGATTCTCTCACCTTTTAAAGTAGTTCTTATCCTTTCTTAAATTTGAAACCAATTATAATATCAGAAAATGGTGGACTTAATTGACCTTAATCTTGTAGCAACTTGATGTTTTGTTTTCTTTCCATTCCTATTTATTTTCATGCAGCCTATATATGAAGTTAAATTGGTTTCGTATGATCATAAAATAGTCTTGTACCTATTTTTAATACTTTTAAATTCTTGTATTTAAACTTTATTTGAGTTTGTTAATTTATTTTCTTCTATTTATTTATATATATCCTTCTTAAATTTTGCTATGATATATTGCATCTTTATTTACCTACTGTAGATTTTACTGCTTGCATTTCTTGTGGAATTATTTTCCTATTGTAAACTTTATTACTTGCATTTCTTGTGAATTTAAATATGATGTATGTGATGGACTTGTGGAATATACTTACTATGTTAGAGAGATTAGAGTGGTGAAGAGTAAAAAGAAAGAGGTTGAGGAGAAAAGAAGCCATTCTATTGAATTTCTTGGAGGGGATCTACAGGTTCTTAAGTTTGAGTAATGCTATAAAAGAAGGAAATGAGAATGACTAGGCATCCACAAATGCTATTCAGGAGAACTTTTCAAAAGCTATAGCATTACTCATGAAACAAACTCTTAACTTCCAATATTGTAATGCAGTTACTAATGAAATTCACATAGCCATCATTTCTAACTGCATTCTCGACTGACAATACTGACATTATCATCATGTTTTAGTAGTTCATGCTAAAGTTCATACCAAAGTTTGTACCACCAAAATAAAAAGCATAGGTACTAGAGTTTCAAAAAAAAAAACATGCCAAAGTTAATTTCAACATAATTTCCATACCAACTAATTCAAAAGTATAGGTGCTGAGTTTTAAAAGAATAGACCAAAGTTCATTTCAACTTAATTAAGGAGCTCAAATACTAAAGTACTATCATGACTAACCCTTATTGGCACAGCTTTCTTGATTTATAATTTTGGTATTCTTCATTTTCCTCTGTCTGTTCAATGAAGATGCACTGCTTTGATCACCTTGTTCTCAAGGCTTTATTTTTTTAAAAAATTAATATGATATGAAGTATGTGTGAATACTAACTTCCAACCCACAAGCTTTAAAAATTCTTTCTTCTTTGAGTCCCAAAAACAGGTAGGGCTCTAGTTAGCATTTTTGTCACACCTTGAGCCCGATGCGTCGACAAATGGCAGCGTATCTACAATGCTGTAACCAAGTAGGCACGCAAGGCCTCAATACTTGTCTCACAGTAGAGAAAAAAACATACATCCCACAAAGATACTAACTTACAAAAGCCAAGGAAAACTATAAAGTTCAAACACAACGAAATCAAATAACAATGTCTGACATAACAATTAAACAAAACAAGAAGATTTAAGTCCACAGGAAATCAAATTTATTAACTTTATATCAACTAGACAGCGACTTGCTCAAGCATCCAGCTAAGCTGTCCACCACTCAACCCTAGTCCCGATCTAAAAGAAAAGAGAACAACTTATTAAGCTTGGGAGTCCAGTAAGTAACCACTAAAAATATCGGGATCACAAAAAAATTCAATAATTTCAAAAATATACTTAAGTGTGACATTGCACAATAAATACCGGAATGAAACCTAGAAATCAGAATATTTCAAAATAGATACAATTTATCAAAATAACGAGCATATAAGTCCTCTAAATAACTAATGCTAAAAACCAGAATTCATTTGTTTAAACTAGGTGAGTAGAGTCAAATTTCAGAGCTCATATGTTTAGCGTCGGTGACCCAAGCCAGAATATCAGAGGCCGTTATTTTTCACCGACGTAATGGTGTGAAACTATAATTTCTATGTCAGAAGTACATGTTGACATGGTTAGTGTTTTACCCCCGTGACAGGATTAGTGTATAGTTAATTGGGGACTAAATTCTATGTCAAAATATTTCATGATCCCTTTTTTATTTTTTAATACCAAAATAATCCAATATTTCTAATATAACTTGAAAAGTAATTCATAAACATCTTCAACTAATCGAAACTTTTTAAATAATGGATGAAAATATGATATCTGGATATTTGTTAAAAATTTGAAAGAAACTTTCATAATGCTCACATACTTCTGAAAGTATACATAATCAAACTTTAATAACTATTGAATAAACCATATAAATAATCAAAACTTAAATGACTATTAAATAAACCTGAACTTAAAACTAAATAATTAAATAACTAATATAAATACAAACACAAACACAAACAATGAGAATTTTAATAAATATAAAATAAAAACTAACTCAATGAATAACAAAAAATGTCATTACTAAAACAAATAAGTAAACAAAATTATAATGATAATTTATAAAGAGTCAAAATGCATATACATATATGGGTATTTATATGTGGTTTACTTACCTATTTAATGTCAAAAACTAAATACACCCCAAAATTAGGCTTCCACAAAATATCTTATATTTGAGAGCACATTCCAAAGGTATTAAGAAGCTAAATATGCTAAACACACATAGGGATATATAGTGAATCAACTTCCTACATTAACAATCACCATACTTAAAATATACAACAATTTAATATATGTATATATATATATATATATATATATATTTGTGTGTGTGTGTTTGTGCGTGTGTTAAATGAGTGGACGCCAACGCTAGAATTAAATTCCACTCCACATATATCATATGTTTATATATATATATATATATATGTCTTAACAACTCATACACAGAACTTCCACTAATCCCTATGAAATCAATTTTATATATGTCTTAACATCTCATTATATATATATATATATATATAAGTGAATGGCAACACAACATAGTATCTAAATCAAACAATCAATTAATATATATATATATATATATATATATATATAAATTCCCTCCCTCAAACATATATAAACACACACACACACACACAATTCACATATCTTTAAAAAAGAAAATGAACACCTTTTGCATTAAAAGCAATGCCATGATTACCTTCTGTTCAACAACAACTCTAATGGCTATTTAGCTAAATTTTCCAAAAAGAAATAAACCAACTTTTTTTCAAATTCTTTAAAGCTAACATATAGAAAATCAAACTTCAACACAGATTTAACTTGAGAAGAAAAATAATTCAATAGCATCTAACCTATCAAGCTACTTTTGTCACAGAGCATTTAACCTATATATCAAACTACAACATTCACAAAGGGTAGGTTCAAAAATTCAACCTTAGCTTTCATCGTACATGCTATTTCAATCCCTTTGTGAATGAAACTTCACAAAACATCACTACTCTAGATGCCAACAAATCATTAGAACAACAGGATTAAAATCACTGTAATCAACACAGAGATTTAAGCAAATATCTAACAAAAATCCTATCACCATCAATCCCTATCAACTACAACAATGAGCATAAACCAACAATCATTACACCAACTGATCAAATTTCAAAAGAGAATAGTGAAATGTTTTGGGAATAGATCCGAGGAAGAGAACGTTTATCTCAACAATAATAGTGAACTAACAAAACCCTTCTCCAGTCCTTGCCGCCGACACCACACACAAAAAAGGAGAAAAAGAAAATGAGGCTAGATCTTGCCTTTTTTTTAAATTGTGATCTAAAATAGAAGGAGGCGAATAGATAGCTAGGGTTTCAAATCTGAAAGTTAAATAACACATAGAAATTAAAAAAAATTTAAATCTTTTGGTTGGGGCTCACAATTTTTTTCCTAGTTTTATCATGGTATCTATTTTTGTGGTTTGAGTGCTTTAAATCATTCATTAAATCTAACCTACTTATTTAATATTGTTTACAACAACGATCAATAATCCCATGAGCTTATTATGCGGTCATGTTACTTTGCTACCATATTTTGTATTGCGGTTTTGCCATGTAAAGCAATTTCCTGAACTTTTAAATAACCTTGTGGACATTCAATATGTGTTTGACTTTCTATAATATATAATGTAATATGTCTATAGACCTACTCACTCATGTCTTAAAAGGCAATTGAATAATTTTGATTTCCATGCTATTTTACTTATTTAACTTGATGTAAATTTTACTAATCCATATTACTTTGCATGCTAAATTGTACATATTGAAATTGAAAGTTTTACCTCAAAGGTATACAAGACGTTTATAATGAGGATAAGCAATTTATATTTGTGTAAATTACAAAAGAAACTCGCCTTTTCAAGAAATTTTAATATCAAGCATACATGTGTAAGTAGAACCATTGATCTATGTAGTTTTATTTTTCTAAGTCATAGTTAAAGTTTATTTATGACCGATTTTTAGTTTTGTTTGTTTCAAAAGTATAGAAGTGGTTGATCAGCTGATAACTTATTAAACTTGATGCTAAATTACACTTATCTATATTCCTTTATATGCTGAATTGTAGTTATTGAACTTGAATATTTGACCTCAAATATCTACAAGGACATAAATGAAGGTGAGCTAGCTAAATTTGTGTAAATTGTACAATTAAAATTTTTTGCCTTCCCAAAAAATTTTAAGTTCAAGCCTACTTGTGTATTCAAAACCATTGAGGTGGCCTTTTTTTTTTTTGGATGCTTATGTATAACCCTTATTTATCTTGAATTTTAACTGAAGAACATATTTGTGGGATGTTGATTAAATAAATAATATATTTGTATCTAAAAAAAAAAAAATTTCACACAAAGCAAATCATTTTGAGAAGTTTGAACTATATATCTTACGTCCTTCATACATAAGTTGGTGTTGTGATTGTGTGTAGTTTATTTTAGCTAGATCATAAGATCAATTTATGATAATAAATTTATTTTCTTTGAAGGTTTAAGTTAAATGTTAAAATTTAGAGTTTGATAGTTCATGAGAACATAGAATCAAAGACTATTTATGGTAGTATAAACAAACCATTTCTTTAAAAAAAAAAGGTATATGCATAAGAGTTCTTTTAAAAGAACATAACCCAAATCCTGTATCAATGAAAGGGACAAATAAATCCTAACATAATAATCAAAACCAATACAATGATAAATTCATCAGTATTTGTACAAAGAAGAAATTGACAACTAAAGAGAAGATAATTCATATATGAGAATAATCATTTGAAAGGTTGACATATATATGGGTAAGAACAATAGAACATATATACCACAAGAAAAACTATTTTTTGCTATGACCAGTAACCATTGCAAAAACTTAAGTCATCGCAAAAGATTTTTTACGACGGTATTTGGCCGTCGCATGTCGCCGTATCTACTTCCATTGAAAAAGATAGGTTTTGCAACCAACCGTCGTGAAAACTAATTATTGCGACAACAAAAAAGCCGTTGCAAAAAAATTTAAAATATAGTCACAAAACCATTAATAATGTGACGAATTAAGGTGACGAAATGTTTTTGCAATGGCAACTAGTCATCGTAATTAGTGTTATTTGCAACGACATATTGTTCGTCACAAAAGGTATTATTTGCAATGACATATTGTTCATCGCATAAGGTATTATTTGAGATGACATATTGTCCATTGCAAAAGATAATATTTGCAACAAAGAGTAGGCCTTGACAAAAGGTATTATTTGCAACAAAGATAAAGCCGTCGCAAAAAAAATAATATTTGCAACCAAGTTTATGCCGTCGCAAAAGGTATTATTTGCAACAAAGAATAAGCCATTGCAACCGATTATTATTTGCGACTAATTTTGTATATTCGCAAATAAGTGTTATTTGCGACCAATCATTATTGGTCGCAAATGAATATTTGTACGTTCATTCAAATAAATCTTTTTGTGACCAAGTCGTCGCAAATGTTATGTAGAAAAATGGGTAGCATACACATAATTAATTGGAATCCTATATTACAATATTATTTAAATTATATAACAACAACACACAACAAACTTATTCACCACAACATTGACTCAATTTAACATATGAACATAATAATATGTTAACATCAATTCATGTCTATAAAAATTAAGTATTATAAACTTCTACAAAACAATGACACAATAAAAGTTCAAAACATGAAACTAAATAAGTTTACGGAATTAAATGTTATAGACTTTTACAAAACAATAACTCGATAAAAGTTTGAAAAATGAAATTCAATAAGAGTTGAAAACATTCAAAACATTTCAATTTTCAATCATCGTCATCCTCACAACTATCCTCATTTTCGTTGTTATCATCATCTTTTTTGGAATTTTCCTTCAAGCTATTCTCATTGTCATTTTTTTTCATTAGCATTGCCATGAGAGACATCTCTTATATTTTCTTGAGAATTAGCGATCACATCCCTAAGAGCATTATCACCATCCTACACACATACATAATACATGAAAACAATTTAAAAATCAATACTACACTATTAAAAGGAAAAAATTGCATTAAAGCCAAAGATGCATATAAATTTGGTACGAGCATTAAATAATATTAGTGATGAGATAGTTAATTATAGGATTTTATTTATACTATAAACATAATAGATTAAAGGAAAATGAACAAGATAACATAAGTGGAAAAAAGAATAGGAGGTAATAAATTAAAATAACATATAGACAATACTTTACATTAGCAACAATCTAAAAATCATATAAACACAATAATTAAAAACATTAAATAATATTATTATACTTGTGTAACTAATTGTATATTAGATAATCCCAAACTTTGCAACACCGCTTGAACCATAACGGGTACTTGTTGTTGCAATTTATCAATTGTAGACTCCATTTGCTTGGAACGGTCCTCCTATTTTTTTTTTCCTTCATCTTTTGAATTTCTTTGCATCTTTTGCTACATGTTTGAGAGAAAATACTACCATACACATATTTTCCATGAATACCCATACCTAATCCAAGAATACGACCATGACTTGGTTCCCCTGTAACATCGCAATATATTTCTTATTTATTTACAATTGAACCCTCAGATGTTGCAGTTGACCTAATATTATTCATTTGATCTTGACATTGGAAAAAAATAATTATAAATAATCATTACAATAGTAAGACTTAAATGATAAAAAAAACATTTATATCTATAGATCTTTTGCTTTCTCAGTAACCCAACTCTTTCCATCCTTTTAAGTATGGAATTTTTTAAAGCAATCAATTCGGCCTAGCTCTAAACCTATCTCTTTAACCTAAGGTAATTAAAAAAAATGATCAATTTGAAAGGCATAAAATATGTATCCATTAGAAAATATTAAATAGTTAAACACAAATATTAGTTACGATGTCACTCCTATGCTTACCCATTGAAACTCTACAAGTAGTATGAATGATTTGAGATTGTGATCGATTAACTTTATTCTTATTACTTTTGTGCTACATGCATACCAACAATATTAGAATTTTCACTTACTCTTAACAGAATTAAAAATCTAAAATAATATATATATATATATTAAACCTACTAATTATCTCCCATAAATTTGTCTACCGTTTCTTTCCACACATTTTAGAAGGAATGAAAGAAGGTGGGTGTCTGTAACGATCATCTTGGGTTTCATGCTTCTCAAAAATTTGTTTTCTTATATGTAACATTCAATCATAATATTGGTACTTTACTGAATTCTCAAATGCTTTTTCACTTCTTCTTCTGGTTGATTATGTGAGAACCCCATGGCCAAATATTGAGCAAAAAGAGTATCTAGCTCTGATTTTGGATATTCAGGATAAGATGTCCATGGACCATTAATTTTTTGATGGAAGAGAACATGTCTTTCACTAATGGCTTTCGGTGTTATAATCCTGTATACTTGTGGAAAATAATACCATAGATTAAGATGTCTAAATGATAGAAGTTACAAGACTATAACAAGATATTTTGCAAATCCTAGAAAATAATTTAGGCCATAAAAACATTAAATCAACAATTTACTCATGAGTAGTTATAGGATGGTATATTTTACCTATTGTCATATATCTCAACTTCAATTCCTTCTCCTCATTTGACACCTTTAGCCCTTCCTCTCACATTAACTTTTTCAACAAAGTCATCCATGAATTTAAAAATATTTAGTGTTCAATAGATAAAGTATATAAATTAAAAATATTATTTTATTACCTTTTTTCTATGTCTTTTATTTGGAGGCACTAAAGAATAACATATTTCATTTGAAGCTCTAGTGGATGATGGTAATGCTGATGGCAATGAACAGTCAAGATTAATTTCAACATTTTCATCATCAACTTGGTTTGGCGTTTGATGATTCATTTTCCGTGTCATTTTTAATATAATCCTATAAAAAAGAAAACAAATACTAATTATTAATACAAACATGAGAGTAAAGAAAAAAAATATAATAACATAAATGATAATTAAAAAATTATACTAATTAATAATAACATAACAAGATCAAGATCAAAGTAATAAATACAAAATAGGTAAAATGACTCACCAAAATGAAGAATGTTAAAAAGTATATAATAAATATGTGAAAAGCTTCAATTAGTCCACTATCATATCTTCAAAATCATCTTGTGGATGTGATTCACGGACATCATGGATAACATATTCTTCTTGATATGGCTCTCCTTCATTTTCTGGAATTTCATAAAGAT
The DNA here is from genome assembly GCF_009730915.1 of Dioscorea cayenensis subsp. rotundata. NCBI lineage: Eukaryota > Viridiplantae > Streptophyta > Magnoliopsida > Dioscoreales > Dioscoreaceae > Dioscorea > Dioscorea cayenensis. Next base: position 8,455,950 of record NC_052479.1, read on the forward strand.
TTCTTGGTTTTATCTCATTGACAGTGGCCCATGTACTATCTTTCAATCCTTTAATATAGTAAACCTGAGTCACTTGAGATGCCAAAACAAATGGTTCATTTGTATGTAGTTTTCGTGTCATGTTGACACTAACAATCCCATAATGATCTTTTCTATAACCAATACCTTCCCGAGAAATATCATACCTATCACATCTAAATAATATAAATTTATTCCCACCTGTGTAACGAAGTTCAATTATATCCAATATTATTCCATAATATGGCAGCTCTCCGTTATTTCCTTCTCCTTTAACCATAACACCACAATTTTGAGTTTTTTTGTTATCATCTTGATCTCTTGTGTGGAAATGAAACCCATTGATATTGTAGCCTGGATAGCAAATTACTCTTCATTTAGGACCCTGTGCCAAAGCATATTTATATTTGTTCCTTCATCATTTTCATTATATGCATCACTAATCTATGTGGTATATTGTACATTCAAATTTTAATAAATTTCCAATCTATGGAATTAGGGAGCAAAATATTACAGTAAAATAATTAACTTACTCATTTGTGAAACCAAGAAGAGAATTCACATTTGTGAATCTCATCAATATTTCTAACTCTCTTTTCTGATAGGATGTTCAAATGTTCACTATAAAAATCATACAAAAAATTTCAAAATTAATTTGATTAATAACATATTATAAATATGCATACAAAAATGAAGTTACATTACCTAATAAATGATTGAACATCTTCACAATTTTGGAGTATGTAGATAATAAGCTCATTTCATAAATCATTACTCAACTCTTGCATATCTGCTTTTCCAAAAGGTTTGCCAAGCATACAAAAAATTTTCAAGGATAAGGTATTTCTAAATAATGAATCTTTGACATAATTTCATTTTGGACAATTAAATTTTGTTTCAATACCATGCAAGTATCGAGAACAAAATGTCAAGCATTCCTCTGCTACATATCCTTCAACAATGGATCCCTGAGATTGTGATTTGTTATGAACATACCCCTTAAGTTTGTGCATATATCTAACAAAAAATGCTAGTTATAAATCTAAATGAATTTGATTTCAAAAAAAAAAAATACAAGTCATGAGAAGTTATGTGGACTTATACCTTTCAACAGAATACATCCATCGGTAATTCACAGGGCCACCAATTTTAGTCGCCCAGGCTAAGTGAATTAGAAGATGTACCATTACATCAAAAAATGAAGGTGGAAATATTTTTTTTCAACTTACAAAGTGTCAATGCAATTTCCTCTTGTAGCCGATCCAAATCTTCTGCTTTTATAATTTTAGAGCATAAACTTTGAAAAATATGCTTAATTCCGTCAAAGCATCAGAAAATAACATGAGGTAATAAGTCCTGCACAGCTAATGGAAGTAATCACTCCAAGAACACATGACAATCATGTGCTTTCATTCCAAAAATCCTACCATCTTCACATTTAGAAATATTGATTAATTTGTTAAGTAATTATCAAAAACTTGATTTTTTGCAACCACTGACAGAAGGCTCTTTTCTCATATGCAGGAAAGTCATTTATAGTCCACATTAGTGCCACTTTCATTTAAAAATTTTCTTTCATTGAAGTATCATATGTATCTACCCTAAGCTCCCATAAATCCTTCAATTCATCAATCATTGGCCTCATATAAACATCAATATCCTATCCCGGTCCTTTAGGCCTTGGTATTAGTAAAGGTACGAATGAAAATGACTCTTTCATGCACATCCATAGTGAAGATTATAAGGAAAGAAGATAACTGGCCAAGTGCTATATGAAATGTTCATGTTTCCAAAGGGATTGAAACCATCTATAACTAAACCAAGCCTTACATTGCGAGGCTCCAAAGCAAATTAATTATAGATATTATCAAAACTTCTCTAAGACTCCGCATTTGATGGATGACGTAGGACCCCATCATTTATGCATTTTTCACTATGCCATCTTATATCCTTAGCCATTTTTGAAGACATGAAAATTCTTTGTAATATTGGTGTAATTGAAAAATACCTTAATATTTTATTGGCAATTATTTTTTCTTTGGGTGCACCACTTTTATCTGGTTTCCATCTTGAAAGACATAGACTCTGGATTGCATCTGAATGTTCTTTGTAGTAGATAATACAGTCATTCTGGCATGCGTCTATTTTCTCATAATGTAGATCAAGATCACTAACCATTCTCTTTGCTTCATAGTTTGAATTTGGCATTGTTTTACACATGGAAAATGCAACCTTAAGCAAGGTTAGCAACATGTCAAACGAATTAGTTCTCTAAGAATTCATGCACTTGATATGCATTAATTTCACTGACAAAGACAAGATCTAATACTTATCGCAACCAGGAAATAAAGGTTGTTTAGCATCATCTAATAATTTGAATTTTTTTTGCATTTTCGTTTAGCTCTTGGGTGTCATTACTGCTTTGTTCTATTCCATCTACCACATGGGGATAGACTTCATGTATCTTATCTATCATATCATCAGCCTTTTTCACATAATTCCTCATCACAAGTGACTCTATCACTATCTTCATCTCCACTATCTTCTTCACCATGTAAATACCAAAAAGTATAACTCCGCATGATTCCTCTGTATAATAAATGGATGTGTACTTCTTTTTTAGTCAATCGATATCTATTGCAACAGTCCATACAAGGACAATTAATTTTCATGTCTTCATCTTTCACATGATGAAATGCATACTCAAAGGAAATTTCCACCCCATTATAATATTTTATACAACATCTGCTAGAAAGCCTCATCCAAGACTTATCAATAAGCATGTTGATTTCTACAAAATTCAAAAACATAAATTTTTTTTTTGCTTATGATTAACCTATAACATATTTTGTTGTCTAAATCCTTCAAATATTTCTATACTAAACATCTAAAATCACAAACTTTAGACTATAGTTGAAGATTTTAACATCTTAAACCTAAATCTAGACTCCCTGTAGCTTAGAAGCCTCCACCGCTTATGAGACCATTTGAAAGTACTATAAATATTCTTTAATCTTAATATTTGTGTTACCAGAAAGATTTGCAAACAAAATTAATTTTCAACTAAACACATAACAAACTAGGAGCATGAACTACAAAGAGAAATCTACGCATCTTTTGAACACTTAAGACCAAAACCCTTATCTGACATCTTATTTCTGTGTTTATTGCTAGTGTTGTTTTCATCTTCAAAGATTATAAAAGCTATTTAGTGCTGGTCAACTTGTCCATATGATGGTTGGATAAAAAGATGGGAGATGCAGTGATTAGAATTCTCAATACATTTAACTACCTTGATTGTTATTTAAGAAAGTCCATTGCATGCTATTGATTTAGGATGCATACAAGAATCTTAACTGAAAAAGCATAAGTCCAATAATAACGCAATATGTCTAATTTGAACACTGGTCTCTATTATCTTTGTCCGGTAGAATTTTTTTTATTTATTTATTTTTTTTATTTTTTTTTTTATGACTTGACCAAGTATTTTGGCATGACCTAGAGAATAGGATAGCAAGTATAATGTAGTGCTAAAAACACCTTATAATTCATAAATAGAAAGGTTGCAGTTCCATGGACTGACAAAAGATAAGCAACAAACATATCCCATTTTCTTGAGTTTTAAAATGCATTTTTGCTAAATTTTGCGAAAATCATAAAGCTAATATTTGTTTCAGCAAACATGCAAATGACACTATCAAGTACGGATTAAGCACTACTAAGAAAGAAAAGAAGAAATTTCCAATGTATGAAGGGATGGAAATTAGAATGTTTTGACTCTCATCAGGTCAACTACTTAAAACCAGTGTAAAGTACATTATAATTTTCTAACAGAAACATGTGCCTCGCAAGAGAAACATACTTGCTGGAAACACGAAGGCAAAGTGACTGAAGCTGAGCGAAAAAGAAACCAATTTTAGAGAAGAGGTCCCACTCGCTCCTTGCACATCATCAAAACATACAAAACACATTTAATTTTTATCCAAATAAAAGTCTAGTAAAAGGTCATGTACAAGCAAAGATTCTAGAATTCACACAAGCTTCATGCTTAATAGATTTTGAAATTAGAAAATTTTTATTATCATAGCAAGATGGCTTCCTATTTCTTTGGAAACATCCATCAACCATGAAAAATTATTCCTCATAGATCATGGAAAAAATTTCACATGATCAAAGAAATCCAGAGTTACACTTGTAATTATATATATATATATATATATATATATATATATCCAATTCCTTCATCTTTTTCAATCAATTAATTGCTCAATAAGATATCATCTCTAATAATCCTAGGTAGAACAAAACCAGCAATTTATAACTAATCTAAGCCAATTCGATAAACAAAGAACAATGAGTCTCCACAAGTGGCCTAGTGTTACCAAGACCTATGGAATGATTGGATATCCCCGATTTAATGAGGGTTGAAGACATGGCCAGGAAATTCTAGGCCAAGATATTGCCAATGTCGAAGTGCAACCTTCTTGTTCTATGGTTTTCTAGTTATCTGCCAGAAAAACTTCATAAAATGTTTCATTAATTCATTAGAACAACATCTATGCAAATACTAGGACTTGATAATCACTAAAGAATGAAAAACACACACAAAGACCAAAATTATTATGATCATACTGATGAGCAAACACCTGCAAGGCCTTCAAAACATGAAACTCTAACCCATCAATCATTTCCCAATTTCACATCACATATAAGACAATGGAGCAAAGAATACATCAACAAGCTACTCACTAGAGAAGAGGAAGTGATCAAGACTACGGTTAGGGAAGTATTGATGCAAATGTATCATTTATTTCAACATTAGCTTTTAAAACTAGTGATTTTCAAAATTTAAACCAAAAAAACAAAAAGCAATACTCTCAAATTATTTGAGGGCTTTCAAAACTACTAGTAGCCAAACAATTAGCACCTTAAAAAGTAGTAACAATGCTGAAAGACTAGCACGGACAACGATGGAGAGGAGAAGGGCGGTTGATGAGCTTAAAAATAAAAAAATAGAAATCAGAAATAAAAACCCCCAAAATCTGATCCAAGGGTCTCTTCTACCCAAAATAGAATATTTAAAAAGCCTACCTGGAGCTTCGGATCACAAGCACTAGAACAATTGATAGAGATTAAGATGGAAATCTATGCTCTAGAGAAAACGAGATGCGGTGTGAGCTGCAGTCAGTGCGAGAAGGCTTAATATATTAATAGAGAAGATGACGATAATGGGCCGTTGTGAGATGATGATAATGGACCATTAAGTATGGTAAATATATTATTAGAGAAGATGATAAATTGATAATGGACAATTGTGGATCATTAAGTATATTACATATTAAATATAATAAATATATTATTTTGTTTCAAAGTTGACCATTAATTGTCAATTAATGGGTTAAATAATAAATAATAAAAATATCATTTGATAGGATGTTTAAATAATTTTTATTTAACAAAATATACCAAATAAAAGTTACATCTGTCATTGTTTTAAAATGATTTTTTAATTATATAACTAAATATATCATTAAAAATATAACTAAAGGTCATTTTAATAATTATAATCAAGTTTTTTAAGCTGGTCACTCCCATATATTTTTTCATGAAAACAACTTAATTTTAATTTTTTTTATAAATTACATAATATTTTTAATATTTTATAGATAATATTTATTCTTACCGTTGTAAATCTTATGAAATTAATTTTTATTTATTTGAGGACCAACCTAATATAAAATAAATAAATAAATAAATAAATAACGTGCAGAATTATTATTTGAGGACCAACCTAATATAAAATTAATAGAATTATTATTTTTTATTATTTGAAAATATATTTGTAATTTTAAATTTCTAGACTACTTTTAAAATTTTTAAGCACTATGTACTTCACATATTAGGATATAGTATGATGTTTTTGTTATGATTCTTATGCTTATTAAAGTAATTCTTTTTGAATTTTATGTGGGTATAGATAATTACAAAATTTAAAGGTCAAACCCACAACCAGATGTATTTCAATGAGTTTGTAAAATAAAATAAAATAATCCATATTAAAATACAACAATTAAATTTCATTTCATGACATTGTTTTGTGTTTCTATAAAGATGATATATCTTGATAAGTAAGATGACATAAACAATGAAAAATGAATAAATTTAAATATAAAGTAAAAAAAAAAAACATTATTAGGTTTGGCTTTATCTTTCAACATTCAACTCAATTGTTTTAAAATATAAAGAAAAGCATTTGCATCAAACATTATTTTATCTTGGATTTTTTATTGCACCATTATTAATAAATTAGATTAAACTAATTCATTAAGTAATTATTCATATTATTAGTTAAGTATCTAATTGGAGATTTATTTTCAAAGGAATCATTTTTTAAATTATAATGTTTATTAACATATTTAAATTATATATAAAAAAAATTCAATTCTTAATATTTATGAATTAAGTATATTTTTTAAATATTAGTGTTGATAATATTTATTAATAAAAATCAAATCATTTTTCACTTATATATCCTTAAGGGGAAAAAAATTACCCAAAAAATAATTAATTTATATTTTTATAAAATTTGAAAGTAGATTTTTAAACATGAATTATTCGCAACAAAATGCAATTTGGTTGAAAAAGCAAATAATTTTTCACGGCATAAAAGTTTATGTTATTAGTATATGTTGGCCATCAAAGTTTACAGTGTTTGCGATGAGTATTTATGTTAGTCGCAAATAGTTATAGTCATTGCGACATTATTTGGGTTGGTAGCAAAAGCTAATAGTTTTTCTGACGGATACATTTGTTGTCGTAAAAGCCCATAGTTTTTGTAATAGCTGTATATGCTGGTCACAAAAGCTAATAGTTTTTGGGACGACGACATTTGGCTGTTGCAAAAGCCCATAGTTTTAGCAACAAGTGTATATGTTGGTAGCAAAAGCTTATAGTTTTTGCGATGACGCCATTTGGTTGTCACAAAAGTCCGTAGTTTTAGCAATGAGTATATATGTTGGTTACAAAAGCTTATAGTTATTGCGACCCTGACATTTGATAGTGGCAAAAAGATGGAAGCCTTATGTGTGGTGTTAAATATGTGCAAGTGTAAACATATAAATATATAAATAATTGGTCTGTTAATAAAGCAAGTGTACTGATCGTCAAGTAACACCTGGTGGGTGAGCACGAGGGTCGTATTACTTAGTTTTTACTTAATCAATAGCCTAAACATTTACTTCTTTAATTTACTTCTATAATATATTACACAATACAATTAGAGAATCGTTAAGCACAATTGGGAGAAGTTTAGAGGTTGTATGATAGTTATCTTGATTATTACTTATGGTAGCCATTTAGTGTGACAATCGTATTGACAGGGGGAATTCAAAGGCCTACTAGTCCCAAATCCCTTGGCAACTAGATCTAAATCACTAGGAACTTAAGATGAAAGCTCTTCTACCCCAGCCTCCTATGCTTGCCTTAAGTGCGAGAATTCCACGAGAAAGGATAAATTGAGCCCTAAGCCTAAAGGGCAATCAATCCCTATTCTAGAGACCTAGCAATGCCTAACCTCTTAGAGCATGCATAGATCTAACATAGCATGGTCTCCTAATGTGGGGGCATATCTTCCTTATCCACATTAACAAGAATATCATTCAAGCATTAATGCAATGATTCACAAAAACTAGAAAGATTTATTAGATTAAACAATCAAGATTCATAAATAATAATTGAGGTACCTAGACATACAATATCCCTCGAATTAGGTTCTTATGGATCATAAAACAAACAATTAAAGCAAGAGAAAACCATATGACCAAAGAAAGAATAGATATGCGTTCAAAGTATTCCTAAACTAACTTCCTCCAATGGGTCTACTAAGGTTGCTGGTGAGAGGATCCCAAGGTTGGCAAGATGACGCGCCTTCCTCTAATGATGATCGTTGGATTATCCTTAAGAAACCTCGCTGAAATCTGTTGGAATATGGAAAAAACTTGTCTCTAGCAACTCAGATCTCCAGAACTCCGGCCGCCCTACCTTATTTCACAAAAGAGTCTCCTCAAATTTAAAGAAAACTAGGGTATTTATTATGATCGGATTCACCACAGCCCTACCACGGGCGTTGTGATGCCCGTGGTGAGTAAGTTATTGCTTGGGCTCCAAGTCACATCCTAGCACAGTCTCTGGGCATTGTGTGACTATATCACATGTGTTGTGGGTCTTCGCAACGGCCATTGTAAGGCTGTTGTGTCTTCAGCATTGCTTCCAATGGTTCCATGCTGCCACAGCTTCGTAACAGTGGTTGTAAGTGTAGACAATGGGTATCGTAACTTGTTACCACGCCCATTGTGAGCCGTTGTGAAGTTCTGATTCACTAACTTGGCCTATTTTGCTTCAAAACACTCCCGTATTCACTTCTTTTTTCCTAAATCAGAAATAAAGGTCGTGGTGAACAAAAGTTTGAAATTTCATACTAGTCTAGTGCTAAACATGTCAAATTCAATGTTAAATGTAGTGTAAATGATATAAAAAATATATCATCTAATCAACACTTATCACATATCCCCATATTTAAGCGTTTGCTTGTCCACGAGCAAATAAAATAGATAAAAATAGAATGCAATCATACAATCCATCCCCATACTTAAAGATGTAATTGTCCCCAATATACACATGCACGCACAAGTGTAGTGAAATATGATTGTCAATGAAAATCAAAAGAGTGTATGGTTACTAGTACTCCCCTGATTTCTTAGTTGGGCTGACTAATGTGATGAGGTTACCCTTGTCCAGACTTATGATTTTTTGCTAGCAAAAACAACACCCAATCACCTCAAACCTGATGGAGACACAAGTGGAGTGATTAAATACAAGCATAAACTAAAATATTATAAAATACTGTAAAGTAAAATCCATTATGATCAAAAGTAAGTACAAAAGCAGCAGGGTAAGTGTCCATTACTGAAATAAAATGTACAATTTACTGAAAAATGAAAATACAAAAGTGGTGAATGAAAAGAAAATCAGAGTGGTGGATGTTGGCAGGGGAAATCTAGCTTTGTGAATGGTCGGAGAAGTATGAGTGGTGTCGGTGAACTAAGGGAGACTTCAGCACCACTGGAGCAATATCAGTCGGTGAAGTAGGCACCGGAGTGGTCGAGGGGTCCTAACGCTGCAGATGCACCAGGATCTATCAGAGTAGATCCTCGATCCTCACTTGTCCCTCCTCAAGATGGGCTAGGAACTCCTCAAGAGCTTGTGAAGTTGATCGAGTTGGTGTAGCAGTATGTGGAGAAGGAGGAGCAATAGTAGTAAAAGCATGAGCTATAACTGGGATCGGGGGAACTACGGTGGCAATGGTCTCAGGGAGAGACTCCTCATCATCCGAAGACTCAAAGTGAGGTGTGTCCAACCGCTGAATATGTGCATTGCCCAGAGTGTGGTGACCCCAAGTGGCTGCATACCGCTACACGATTCATGAGACTGATATCTAAATTGGCAAGCTAGCACGTGGCCAATGTGAATCGGCTCCCTTGCTACCATGCTCTATCTGAAATATAGATCTCGGAGGTTCACGACCCCAGTTCTGTCTCCTCTCCTGGTCAGTGTCCGTGATAGGATAATGTGTAGGTAGCGAAATGTCGGTCATCCTAGGGCAGATGCCTTCGAGATCAGGCATACATAACTCTCATAGCCTTGAAGTGTCTGGGTCCATACCTGATCTTGGCTCAAGTGGATCGGCAGGTCGATATAGAGTGCTGAGTATGACCCTATGTGAGTGTACTTCACGTCTACTAGCCCCATCCTCATGAAAAAAATCCATGTAGGGCATCATGTACTCCTCCCCGAACATCTAGAAACTAATAGTCTCCTAATGCCCTAGGCTGATGATGGTATGGTCGAGCTCAAAAGAGATCATGGCCTCCATCATGAGCTCCTAGTATGTTAGCTCGTTGATGCAGAAGAACTGATCCCATCCCTGAATAGAAACTAGATCCCGTACCTCATCGGTAAGACCTATGCTCTCGAGTGTCAGCTAGTCTATCAGACACCCCTCGACAAATCTCTGATTAGTGAGCCTCCGGTAGAGGGTTCCATGCTTGTAATCCCCGAACCATGTTACTGTTGGCTGAGAAGACTTTTTGGTCTTCTTATTCTTAACTCAGCCTCTACTTGTGGACCACTGGCAGTTCCCTGTTGACCCATATCCTTTAATTAAGAAATAATACAGAAAATTAATCAATAGCATATGAAAACTGTAATGCATGAATGGACAATGGGTGCACAATGGGGATATCATGGCTATTATGAGACCATAACAATCTTGACATGGCCATTATCAAGGCCTTGATGACTCTCTAGATGAGTACAATAGGCACACAATGGCCCATTGTGTGATTCAGCAGCTCTGTTGTATACTGTGCTAGAGTTACCATGGGTACACAAGACCCGTTATGCATCTGTTGTGTATTATAATGGGACAATGGCCAACTTACAATGGGCAACCCACTTGGTAGGTGTTGCTAGGTCAAGATGAATGGAAAAAATTGTATAACAGCCTCACAACAGGTGGATAATGGCCCATTGTGGGTCATCTCACCCTTGGTTTAGTTTTTGAACACAATGGTCATCACAATGGCCGTTGTTCATCGAGGAACGCCCGTTTTGAAGCCCGAATTTGGTTAAAAATTTTGGTACACTAGTTTATTTTGCTTGAAATTCATACACAAACATTCACCAAACATCCCTAAACTATTTCATGCCATTTATACATTATGAAATCATGATTTAAAAAGGTTTGGAGGTTTCTTACAAATTTAGCCGAAAAGAGAAGGTTGCCCCATGGTGAAAATCAACTAAATGAGGTGCTAAATCTAGTAGAGACAAGTCCAAAACTTCTCAGGATTACTAAGCAATTGTCAGGGAGGATTCTCAGGTGAAGTAGAAGAGAGAAAGTTAGGTTTTGAGTGAGAGAGGCCAAGAGTTGGCCGTTAATGACTCTATATTACAACATAATGAGGTTAACAACAACCTGACAATAGCCAATGTTCATCTTGTTCAGCTCTTGAGGCACCACGACCATTACAAGCTCGTTATGTAGCCGTTGTCAACTCAATTAGGGCTCAAAAGTTTTTAAATGTTAGCAATGGCCATTTTAGGGCTCATTTTGCTTACAATGACCTCACCATGGGCATGATAAGGCTGTGCCAGAATTCCAAAAATTTAGAGAAATAACACACTTTGTGGAACGACTGTTTTATATTACCACATCATGAGCATGGGTGTTGTGAACCCATGACAGACTTACTCAAATTTTTTTAGAAAAGTATAACTGATGTGTTCTCCACAAGTGCACATGTCACACACAAGTAATACAGTGGTACCCCGTGAGGGGTAGGGTTGTCGAACCACAGGGACTGGACTAAAAGTACTGACTTATCACTGATCTCTAGTTGAATTCAAATTGAGGATTAGATTAACAAAAAAGAAATAAAATTATAAAAGGGTAAAGGGAAAAGAACAGAAGAAGATAACAGGCAGATTGAATCGAGTGTCAACTACAAGAAAACAATGCTCGGGATGATTCCTATGCACTTAGTAATGCTCTCTTGCTCTCTTGATTTACCAGGTACATTCTATAGTTCTAGTGTGTGCTCAAGAGCAATGTTGCAACTATGGTTCTCAACTACGCCGAGTTTTGTAAAGATAACTATAGGTTCATGCTCACCAAGTTTTTTCATTACTTAGGGTAATAACAATTGTGACAATCCACCATCAAGTTTTACCTGAACAACTATGTAGATCCAACATACTAAGTTTTTAAACACAAGATTTAACACAAGAACTAAAAAGAACTCCGTAAATCAAGAAATGCAAGTATTCACAGCATACAAAGTGCCATAGTTCCACCTAGGGGCACCGTGGGCGGCTAGCCCCTCATGGGTGGGTACAACATGGAGAAAATAACAATAGATCTAAAGAAATAAGACATGACTCCCTTCCCTTCAAGATTCACCCCCAATGTTGAGCTCCGTGTGCTAGCACCACTTTCCTTAGTGCCTCCAACTCGCCTTTTGTTGCCTTAGAAGGTGTGGTGAAGCTTGATCTTTGCTCTCATCAATGTCCTCCCAGTGGAGAAGAAGATCCCTGAACAAAAATGCTAGAGAACCCCTAGAACCAGGAGTTAAAAAGGTAGATCTCGGGCTTGACACGGTCAAAGCAAGAGCATGTCTGGATCGTGTTATGTTGGGGAACTTTAGAGTGAAATGGTCAAGTGCTCACCTGGAAGATTCAGTAAGAGGAACATGACCGTGTCCCGACCGTGCTGTGGTAGATCACGATCATGTCAGGGGCACCCAACATGTGTCTCTTCCTCTTGAATCAAATCGTCTTAAGGTTGGAATTTTCAGCAGCAAGGACACAATCGTGTTGGGACCGTGTTGAGCTTGAGAACACCTTCCTACATGGATTTCTCACTGGAACATACACCAAGCTGGAATATTTAGTGGAAGGGCACGTAGCGTGTTCCACTTGTGTCCAGCTTGGACACTTAGCACTTACAAAGCATTTTTCTTGTTTTCTTCCCGATTTCGCTCCAAGTTGCGTCGAGCTCCCTATTCCTACACAAACAATAGAAATACCCAGAATAGCACCGCACATGCATAAAAGTATGCTTGAGAACAAATGAAATGATGGATTTAGGGTATGAAAACATGTATATAAAGGGCACTCATCAAATACCCCCATACTTGAATTGTTGCTCGTCCTCAAGCAATCACCAAATACTCAACAAAAGAAGAGATGAGTGCAATGCTTCCGATCTCAGGAAAGTGGTAAAATTTTAAACAAAGAGGAAACAACTGGGAGTTAGTAAGAACATAGATGCTCAACAATAACTATGCTCTTACTTCCAAAACCTAGTGCGTGTGTGTTTAAAAACCGTAAATTATGTTTCCTATGGTTACAAGGAATTAAAATGATACAATACTCAATGGGTATTAGCTTCATACATCCTAGATGTAGCCTTTTCCCCTAGTAGGTCATCAAATGTACATTTGTGATGCCCAAAATTTGACTACTCAAGAGTGGCTTTCACTCATCTAAGGTAATAGCTCTTTTTACCATATTTTCATAAAACAAAACTTTACCAATTAATTGGTAGGGCATTCCTATAGAGAAATCCGACTTTCTAATTTTTTTTTTAAAACCTGGACATGTCAAACCACAATTAGGGTCAGGTGATGAGATTTTTAGGTTAAGGAAGTAAATGTAAGTCATAACTTAGCTAAGATGGTTACCAACACACACATGTCCCCCATAGGTTTAAAAATCACCAATAACTAATCATAGATCATCATTAGCAAGGCACTCATCAATCACAAGCATGCAACATGAAGAGAAAAAGGTAAGAGAGAGGCTTAAGCGACTGCCCTGGATGTAGAGAGTGATGGTGCCACTCTCGATAGGTGTGCTATTACCCAAATTCAAACACGGAGAGTGATGATGCTACTCTCAATGTGTTGCTAACTCCAAACACCCACACAATCCCTGAGATACACCGAGGCACACAAGTGAAGCATACATAAGTGAAATAGCAAAGCAATGGAAATATAGTAGATATGAAAGTAAATAAACCAAAATGTTAGTACAGCAGGGGACTCCCCTTGCTGACTGAACTACATAATAAAGACAGAAAGTAAACACAAATCACTAAAAGAAAGCAACAGGAAACTGGGATCGCTGGAACTAGAAAGAGGCACTCTAGGCTTTGGAATCATCATTGGAGGGGGTGCTAGAGGCGTCTGATTCCCCCAAGTCTACAGTATCAACACCAACATGTCAAGTGGGGCGCACAGGGAAGGTAGGCTCTGGAGATAATTGCACCCTAAGTGTTCTGCGATGCGCACCACACTCCTCTGTAACCATCAGAACTCAGCTGATGAACAAAAGATCTTCTCGGGATGGTGGGAAGGAGCATGGGGTGGCGACTGTGATCGCTAGCGTGAAGAGGTGGCCTATGATGAAGGAGCTGGGGTAACAGTGTCAGCAGCAGATGGATTATTAGTCAGCTTGACTCGGTACTTGGTCCCTCAGATGGTCTGAACTCTGCGAACCATCATCATCGAACGCAGTATCTCGAGGGACATAGGAGCAATGCCTCCTACCACTCTCATCCGGTTGGTCCCCTGAAGAGCGCCTAGATGGCGGACTAAATGGGTAATATAAGAACTGACAAAGAGTGCGTTGATACAAGGGGATACCCCTAGTGTGAAATGGATAAGGCAACCTCATATCCCAAATGCATATGGAAACCACCCACCATGCTCAACAGAAAGTCGAAATCTCTCAGACTGACGATGCCAGTACTATCACCGTAACCCATCACGGTGTGATTGAGCAGAAAATGGATGTATCACAGATGTTGGGGATCGGAGTGTTGTGGCCTTGGTCCAACGGGGGTCGTAAGTAAGAGAGGAACTCAGCCATAGCCATGCATCACTAAGTGGCTCCCCTGCCGATCGGGATGTCAAGAAAGTGTCATAGGCAGGGATGCGCATGAACACTGCATTTTATAAGCCCAGATGGATAGAGAACTCAGTGAGGCTCATATGATATAGCGCGCCAAAAACCTGGAACTGAATGAAGTCAGCGCAGTGAAAAGCAATGGTGCCTCGCGATAGCTCGAATATTGCTAATACCTCGAGCGCCATCTACTCATAGGTGTTATCGATGATCTGAAATAGCTGTTGCCACACCCCGACACTAAGCAACTATTGTACTTTGGCCTCCAGACCCACATCCTGAAAAATATCCTAATCTATCTCTCTCGATTAGCCAAAATGTCGAACTATGAGATGTGTATATCACTTTGTATGTGGCTGAGTATGGAATGTTGGTCTGTAGTCTACTCCGGAGGACGAATCATTAGTCCTAGGCCTCTTGGAAGGTCCAATAGTAATATGCTTCCTCGGCATCGTCTGCAAAAAACAAGTGAAACAACTTAGTTCAAAATAAGAAAAATTAGGCTCGGACACGATCATGCTAGGGGCATAGTGACCGTGTCCAGAGTGGTAGCAAGATCATGCAAGAAGGTGTGTCCAGTGATGACACGATCGTGGAATAACACGATCATGTTAGTGTCGATTATCGTCCCCAAAAGGACTACGCCATGCACACCACCGTCGATTCAAAGACTAATGCACATCGGAAATATAATACAACCATGATTGAACTCTAGAGGCCGTGAATCGCAAGTTTAAACCTTGAAATACTTTAAGAAAAACAGCGACCACTTACCAGATCTGGAGGAAAAATAGAGAAGAAGAAACCAATGAAAGAGATATCTCGATGGAAATCGGCAAAAGAGCACACCAAGCTTTATAGACGAAACGGGAAGGAGGAGGGTCAAACGTTGCGAGAGAAGAAGTGTGACGAAAGTGCGTGGCCGTCAGGCGATAGGGTTTAAAAACGAAATGGTAGAACCGGAATGGTCGCGCACGAACACGCACGGGACATGTGCATGCCCAATCGTAGGGATTAGGGTAGAGAGAACCAGGGTAAGCACGATCGTGTCTCTGAGTGTGTTTAACCCGCTAAAACCTCTCAAAAGGGTGATGAAAATTCAATTCAAATATGACACGATCGTGCAAGGCAAATGGAAAATGTGCCGCTCTCCCTGACACACTCGTGCCTAGCCCGTGTTCGTTCCTGGAATGTTTCAGAAATTCAAACTAGTGAAATTTAGTGGCACGAGCATGAGCGTGTTCTGCCCGTGTTGTGCCTGAAAATTTCCAGGACAATGGTTGTTCTCCCCCTATGAACACTATGGTACATAGTCTAAAGCAAAACAAAGCCGACATGATCAATGAATCAAATGGAATAGTGAGATAACCATAAGAAAATGTAGATAAAACACACCATGACAACCAACGATCCGAAAACAAGATAAACAAACAAACGAGAAAAACACTCAAACGACCAAAACTACCAAATGACTTGGGTTGCCTCCCAAGAAGCGCTTATTTAATGTCACTAGCTTAACGTACCTATTTTGCGCTTAAGAAGGTTCATGAAATTGAGACCTCTCTTTGGCACCTATGACACAATTGCAAGAGTATGGTAATAACATGTTAATCAAATTGATCTCACCAAATGTCCAAGTAGTGGAATATTCATTATTGTTTGGTGTTGGCGGTGAGGTGGGTGGCTCCTTCTTTCTAGATGTCACTTTCCTCCACCACTTCTTTGCTCCGGAGATCCGTTTCCTTGGTGGTTTCCATGGTTCCATGTCATTGCTGTCCACTAAGTCCAAACCTTGAGCATCTTCTACTACTCCCTCAAGCTCCTCATCGTCCATGGGAGTATCTTCCAACAATTATGCAAGTTCATCCTTCATGAATGTATCGTGTACAAAATCAGAGATAAACTCATCAACAACATCAACAAAATAACATGTATCATCGAAGTCCATAGTATATCTCATGGAGTCATGAAGTCTGAAAGTGGTTTCTTCATCATTGACTCGAAGTGTCATTCAGCCATCAATGACATCAATGAGAGCCTTGGAAGTTGCTAAGAATGGCCGTCCCAATATTAAAGGCACTTCAACCTTGTCATTAACATCTAAAATGATGAAATCCTCTTGGAAGATAAATTTATCCACTTTAACCAAAATGTCTTCAATTATGCCCCTTAGTCATCTGGTGGATCTGTCTGCCAATTGCAAGGTCATGTTGGTGGGTTTCAGTTCACCAAGCCCTTGTTTTTGAAAAATTTTATAGGGCATGAGGTTAATACACGCTCTTCTTGGGAAGTTTGTTGCATATTAGAGAAGAACACTCCTCATTGAGTGTCACAGAAGACATCTCTTCCAATTTCCTTTTGTTAGTGAGCAGTTCTTTCAAGAATTTGGCATACCTCGGTATCTGAGCAAGGGCTTCTACAAATAGGACATTGATGTGCAGAGTTTTGAACATGTTGAGGAATTTTCTGTGCTGCTCTTCTTGCAGGTCTTTCCTTGCCTTAACAGGGTAAGGAAGCTTTGGTTGATACTTGGGTGTTTGAGTTGTGTCCTTACCCTATTTCTCTCTTTTGCCTTCTATAGTAGCTGGAGTGTCAATATCGGTACTCTCTGCAGGTTCAGCAACCTCCTGGTTTGGTTCTTTCTCAAAAGAATTTGGGCTCTCCTTCTCACTTCTCAAAGTCACACCCTTCAGGGATTAGTTTGGGTTCACTACTGTGTTGGTCAAGAGGATCCCTTGTAGCCTTTTCTCCAGCAGCTTAGACATTTGAGCTATCTGGTGCTCCAAGTTCCTCATAGTTGCATTAGTATTCCTGATCATCTTCTCATAGCCGACGAAACAAATTTCTATACTCTTTATGAATCGAGTCATCAAACTAGTGAGCTCATTAGAGGATTCTAAGGATAACGAGTACTGTGATTGTTGTGCATTATGAGGAGGGGGCTTATACTGTTGCTGCTGTTATGCCGACTGGCCCTGTCTCGATTGACTTCACTAAAAATTTTGATGATTCCTCCATCCATCATTATATGTGTTGCTATATGGGTTATTTTGATAACGATGGTTCTGACCAAGGAAATCCACCTCTTCAGTCTGTTCTGCACCCGTGTCCATGGAGAAGGGGTAGCTTGGGTCACATGAAGGGCCAGAATGATCATAAGTGGGTCCTGAACTTGAAGAAGGAGATTTCATGGTGTCCAACCTCTTAGTTATTGCTTCAACCTGTGCTACAAGAGTAGTAATGACATCCACTTGAAAGATACCGGCGGTCTTCATAGGTTTGTTCCTCTTAGAACTCCACTGATACCCGTTGTTTGCCATCTCTTCAAGCAGGCTATGTGCTACATTTCGTTGCTTGTTACCCAATGAACCTCCAGCGGCTGCATCAAGTATCTGTTTGGTGGAGGTATTTAGTCCGTTATAAAAAATTTGGATTTGCATCCATTTAGCGATTCCGTGTTGTGGACATTTTCTCAACATCTCCTTGTACCTCTCCCATGTATCGTACAAGTACTCAAACTCTAATTGGCAAAAAGAGGAGATGCCATTTCTAAGTTTGGTGATCATAGGGGTCTTCATCCTGAATCCATTGAATTGATACATATGTTGCACCAATTAGATTAAATTCGGCTTCAATTCAAAATTGTTTGATGCAATAGAAGGGTGAACAATACTTGACCCGACTCCCTCAAGGTTTCGCCGTACAAAATCTGAGATACTTTGTGGCTGGTTTTCGGCCATTTCTTTTTCCTGATTCACTTCCACACTTATCTCAATAGACCCTGTCTCACTCAAATTAATCTGACAGATTCTTCTTCTAAAATTCCTTTCAACTTCTAGATCAGGATTTTCTAATAGAGAAGAAGTGCTTCCACGGGTCATGCAAATGTACCTACGCATACAATATAGAATAATGTAAGCTCAAAAGAATCTGAAGAATAAAGCTAAAGATGAAACTAAAATGAAGAACACGATGAAAAGAAATATATTCACAAGTATACCCAATATAAACAACCTAGAACACTAGATTCTAAGCTTTCCTAAAAGTTGCCAGTCCCTAGTAACGGCCCCAAAAACTTGATGTGTTCTCCGTAAGTGCACGGGGAGCACATAAGTAATACAGTGATACCCCGTGAGGGATAGGATTATTGAACCACAAGGATTGGATTCAAAGTACTGGCTTATTAATGATCTCTAGTTAAATTCAAATTGAGGATTAGATTAACAAAAAGAAATAAAATTATAAAAGGGTAAAAGGAAAAGAACAGGTGAAGATAACAGGCTGATTGGATTGAATGTCAACAATAAGAGAACAATGCCCCTGGATGATTCCTATGCACTTAGTATTGCTCACTCATTCTCTTGATTTATTGGGTACATTCTATAGTTCTAATGTATGCTCAAGAGCAATGTTGCAACTATGGTTCTCAACAATGTTGAGTTTCGCAAAGATAACTATAGGTTCATGCTCACCAAGTTTTGCCATTGCATAGGGCATTAACAATTGTGACAATCCACCATCAAGTTTTACCTGAACAACTACGCAGATCAAACACATTAAGTTTTGCAAACATAAGATTTAACACAAGAACTAAAAGAACTCCATAAATCAAGAAATACAAGTATTAACAGCATACAAAGTGCCATAGTTCCCACCCAGGGGCACCGTGGGCAGCTAGCCCCTCATGGGTGGGTACAACATGGAGAAAACAACAATAGATCTAAAGAAAGAAGACATGACTCCCTTCCCTTCAAGATTCACTTCTAATGTCGAGCTCCGTGTGCTAGCACCACTTCCCTAGTGCCTCCAACTCACTCTTTGTTGCCTTAGAAAGTGTGATGAAGCTTGATCTTCACTCTCATTAATGTCCTCCCGGTGGAGAAAAAGATCCTCGAATAAAGATGCTAGAGAAATCCTAGAAACCATAGTTAAAAAGGTAGATCTCAGGCTCGGCATGGTCAAAGCATGAGTGTGTCTGGACTGTGTTTTGTCGGAGAAGTTCTGAGTGAAATGGTCAAGTGCTTGCCTGGAAGATTTACTAAGAGGGACACGATCATGTCCCGACCATTCAGTGGTAGATCATGATCGTATTAGGGGCACCCAGCATGTGTCTCTTTCTCTTTAATCAAATCATCTTCGGGCTTGGTTTTTCAGCAGCAAGGACACGATCGTGTCGGGATCATGTTGAGCTTGAGAACACCCTTCCACATGGATTTCTCACTGGAACATACACCAAGCTGGAATATTCAGTGGAAGGGTACAAGCGTGTTCCACCCGTGTCCAACTTGGACACTTAGCACTTACAAAGCATTTTTCTTGTTTTTTTCCCAATTTTCAGTCCAAGTTGTGTTGAGCCCCCTATTCCTGCATAAACAGCAGAAAATACCCAAAATAGCACTGCACATGCATAAAAGTATGCCTGAGAACAAATGAAATGATGGATTTATGGTATGAAAACATGTATATAAAGTGCACTCATCAATAACTCTTTGCTAGTGCATCACAACGGGTGTATAATGGGTTGACTATGCTAGTTATGATACTCGCAATGAAAAACTAAGGATTCTCCCTGCATAATACGACATGAAAACAATTCCTAGTAATAGTACTTGACCCCACAATCTTATTTTACTCATAGAATTCACATGAGCCGAGTCATCTTCACACCACTAAATTAAATATCACTTTTTATTCAATCACTAGATGATTAAATTTAAAACTAACAAACTAAACAAACTAATGCATAGAAAACTACTTGGAATGCCTCCCAAAAAGTGCTTGTTTTATGTCACGAGCCTTACGTACTTGTTCTTACCTTAAGGTGGTTCTGAGTTAGTGGGAGTAAGTAGGGATGATGTTTCTTATTTCCCTGCTTTCAATGTGGTGAAGTTTATTACCTTAGTTGTGCTTTCATCTTTTAATTCTAATTTCCTCCATGCCTTATTCTTTGAGTGACTCTCGAATTACTCCTCCTATTTCTCCCTTGAACTTGTGGTTTTGTTGCTCCTCAAGTTGCCCCTCAAAGTATTCATGAAGGGGATTCACTACGAACACATCCTGTACAAAGTTAGAATTAATAGAAAAAATAGGTTCATGTGCAAAGTAATATTCATCATCTTGGTCCATGGAGTGCTTCATGGCACTTGGGATTTTATAAACCACTTGTTCATCTCCTACTTTCAATGTTATTTTTCCATCTCTTTAATTGATGAGAGCCCCGAATGTATTTATGAACTGTCTTCTAAGGATAAGTAGAGTCTCTACATCTCCATCTATGTCAAGGATCACAAAGTCCACAGGGAAGACTAACTTTTCAACTCTCACGAGCACATCATCCATGATTCCTCATGGTCTTCTCACTGATCTGTCGGCTAATTGTAAGGTCATTCTTCTTGGCCTCAATTCTTCCAATCCGAGCTTCATGTAGATAGTATATGGCATCACATTTATACTAGCCCCAGAATTGGTGAGTGCATTCTCCTCTACGCCATCACTCAACAAGCATGGGATCATGAAACTTCTAGAATCTCTCAACTTCATCGGCATCTTTCTACCCAAAATGGTGGAACAATTACCGTTAAGAGCCACCGTTTAGTAATTGGTATATTTTGACATATTGGATAATGCTTCAACAATGGGGATGTTTATATGGAGTTGCTTGAAGATAGTCATGAATTTCTGATATTGCACATCCTCCTTATTGACTCTTAGTCTGGAAGGGTAATGGACTCGGCCTTTTTATTCCCGAATTGTGGGTTGAGATGCTGATGACTCTGTAGGCTCTTCCTCAATTGCTTGCTTATCCTTTTCAATGGTTTCTTGTAAAGCTTTAGGTTATTCCTATATAACTGCTTGGCTAAAACATCTTATGTGGAGAACTTTCTTTCAGGCTATGGTTGTTGTGATTGATATCGGTAACTCTGTTAATGAGGAGGCCTATGTTGCTGACCTTAACTCTAGGAGAAGTTAGGATGATTCCTCCATCCTTGGTTATAGGTGCTGCTGTAGGGATTATTTTGGTTCCTCTGACCTCCTCCAATGTAATTAACCTGCTCTACACGAGGTACTACTGAACTTATAATTGGGCATTGAGTTATCCCATGTCCTCCTCCACAAGTTTCACAAAATATAACTGCCTTGGAATTTAAGTTGACACCCTGACCATGACTCACGAGTAGATCTAACTTTTGTGTGAATGCATCTACTTTTGCTGCAAAAGCGGTATTTGTGTCTATCTTATGTTACTTGGCCACCTTTTGATGTCTACCTCTTGAACTCCAATGTCACTCATTGTTAGCCGTGTCCTCAAACAACTGTTCTACCTCTTCACAGTATTTATTACTCAATGATCCACCTACAATAGCATCAATGATCTGCCTGGTCTGATAGTTCAATCCATTGTATAAAATTTGCAATCTCATCCATGAACTGAACCCATGATGTGGGCACCGCCAAAGTAAGTTCTTGAATTGTTCATGTGCTTCAAACAGTGTTTGAGACTCTCCTTGCTTGAATGCTGAGCTCTCCTGTCTAATCTTTACTACTTTTCTTGGTGGAAAGTAACGTCCAAGTAACTTTTTTACCAATTTATTCCATGTCTTGATCTACCCAGGTACTAGAGATGTAAGCTACCTGTATGCTGAACTTCTCAAACTAAATGGAAAGAATCATAGTCTAATCGCATCATCCATAATTATGATTATTTTAAATGTCAAACAAATCTGTAATAACTTTTAGAGATGGGTATTTGGGTCTTTATTTGTTATGCCGTCAAATTGACAAGAGTTTTGAATCATCCCAATAGTGCTAACTTTAATTTTGAAGTTGTTAGATACCACTATTGGGGCTTGCACACTGAACTCTTCTCCTGTGAATTGTGGCTTCTCATACTTCGAAAGTGTCCTTCTTGGTTCAGCCATGGTAGCAAATTCTGCACTGTCACTATCACTATTTGCTTCCACAACTAGCCTCTTCCGAAGCCCTCTCAACAACATAAGGGTTTTCTCTGGTTCATTGTTTCCTTATACTAGATTCATAGGATTAGATCTAGTCATGAACAGTCACCTGTAGAAGAAAGTAGTGACAATTAGTTATCGATGTTGTATGAGAATGAATAAAATAATACAATAAGAATGAATGGCTAAAACACAAAGCTGCAAGCTTTTCTAGTATCTCTCGACTAAGAAATCCCTCGCAATGGAGCCAAAAACTTAACGGATGCCTTATGTGTGGTGTTACATATGTGCAAGTGTAAACATATGAATATGCACATAATGGGTCCATTAATATAGCAAGTGTATGGGTCATTAAGTAATAACTCGTGGGTGAGCACGAGGGTCGTATTTTTCCAGGAATGGCGATAGATTCTTATTACTTCCTTTTCATTTAATCAATAGCCTTAATGTTTACGTTCTTTCTTTAATCTACTTCTACAATGTATTACACAATACAATTGGAGAATTGTTAAGCACAATTGGGAGGATTTTAGAGGTTGTATGATAGTTATCTTGATTATTATTTATGGTAGGTATTTAGTATGATAATTGTGTTCTAGAATTGGATAGGGAAATTCAAAAGACTACTAGTCCCAAATCCCTTGCCAACTAGGTCTAAATCACTAAGAACTTAACATAAAATCTCTTCTATGCTAGCCTCCTATGTTTGCCTTTAGTGCAGGAATTCCACGAGAAAGGATAAATTGAACCCTAAGCCTAAGGGGCAATCAATCCCTAATCGAGAGACCTAGTAATACCTAACCTCTTGAGCATGCATAGATCTAACATAGCATGGGTCTCCTAATGTGGGGGCATGTCTTCCGCATCCACATTAAGAAGAATATCATTCAAGTATTAATGCAATGTTCACAAAAACTAGAAAGATTTATTAGATCAAACAATCAAGATTCATAAATAATAATTGAGGTACCTAGACTTACAATATCTTTCGAATTAGGTTTTTATGGATCATAAAATAAACAATTAAAGCAAGAGAAAACCATAAGACCAAAGAAATAATAGATATGCATTCAAAGTATTCCTAAACTAACTCCCTTCAATGGGTCCACCAAGGTTGCAGGTGAGAGGATCCCAAGGTTGACAAGATGACGCCTGTCACTTGTGCTTTCTTTTAACGATGGTTGTTGGATTATCCTTGAGAAACCTCACTGAAATCTGTTGGAATATGGAAGAACCTTGTCACCAGCCACTCAAATCTCTGGAACTCTAGCCACCCTACCTTATTTGACAAAAAAGTCTCCCTGAATTTAGAGAAAACTAGGGTATTATAGTGATCGAATCCACCACTGCCCCACCACGGGCGTTGTGATGCCCGTGGTGAGTAAGTTATTGCTTGGGCTCCAAGTTGCATCTTGTCACAGTCTTTGGGTGTTGTGTGACTATATCACAAGTATTGTGGGTCTTCGCAACGGCTGTTGCAAGGCCATTATGACTTCAATGTTGCTTCCAATGGTTCCATGCTTCCATGGTTTCGTAATGGTGGTGGTAAGTGTAGACAATAGGTGTTGTAACTTGTCACCATGCCCGTTATGACTCATTGTGAAGTTCTGATTCAACGACTTGGTCTGTTTTGTTTCAAAACATTCTCGTATTCGCTTCTTTTTTCTAAACCATAAATAAAGGCCGTGGTGAACAAAAGATTGAAATTTGGTACTAATGTGCTACTAAACATGTCAAATTCCATGCTAAATGCAGTGTGATTGATATAAAAAATATGATCTAATTAGCACTAATCACAAAAGCCGATAGTTTTACCAATGAGTATATATGTTGGTCACAAAATATTATAGTTTTAGTTATCACAAATGCCCATAGTTTTAGCAACGGGTGTATATCTTGGTCACAAAAGCTTATAGCTTTTGTGATGGGTGTATATGTTGGTTACAAAAGCTTATAGTTTTATGACAATGACATTTGGTTGTTGAAAAAACCCATAGTTTTAACAACGAGTGTATCAGTTGGTTACAAAAGCTTATAGTTTTTGTGATGATGGCATTTAGTTGTCACAAAAGCCCATAGTTTTAGCAACAAGTATATATCTTGGTCACAAAAGCTTATCGTTTTTGCGACGGTGGCATTTGGTTGTCGTAAAAGCCCATAGTTTAAGCAATGAGTATATATGTTGGTTAAAAAAGCTTATAGTTTTGGCAATGCCAATATTTGGTTGTCATGAAAAATGATTCTTTTGCGATGAAGATTTTTTATAATCACAAAAAACTCATTTGTGATGCAATTTTAAGCCGTAGCAAAAACATTTGTCACAAAAACATGTATTTTCTTGTAGTGTACACCCAATTAATCCCTAACAAATTCTAACAAGTATAATCAAAAGAAGAACAAATAGGATTGATAGGGGTGGATGGCAGGGAGAGGATCAAAGGCATACTAGGATGATTGGATGAGGATGGCATTAGGCCTACACTCATCTTCTGGGAAAGGAAATGAAAGGTGTAAAGAGATGGTGGCAATGGGTGGTGAAGGCGAGAAGGGGAATAATTATGGTGTTCAAAATTCTTAATCCAAGAAATCCTTAGCAAACAACAACAGACCATTAGCCTCTAATCCTAAAGGAATATCCTTGTATACTTCTTCCTTGGTCATCACTGTGGAATGTATTCTTGGTATCTAGTTGATGTAGAACCACTTGTAAAGTTTTCTTTTCCTTAGTAAGTATTTCCCAAAAACTAATTTGAAATAATAATCTCTAGTATTCTTAGTTTGTGCATGTGTTGGTATTAAATTGATGCTGAATTCTGGTTTGAAATAGATTAGGACCCACTTTGGAATTTTGTTTCTTTAGGAGTATCCATAAAAGTCTAGTATGAGTCTAATCTTGTCAAACATTGCGCGGACACTGACCTGGAAAAACCTAGGGGTTAGGGGTTAAAAGTTCAACTAGGGTTGACTTGGAGTTGAAACAAAGTCAATAATAAAATATCATATATATATATAATAAAATAATGAATAATTACTAAATATAATTGTAATAATATAAAACACACAATTAGTTAAATTTGATATTCGAATCAATACTATGGTCAAATCAATACATATCAATCAAAATAAAATAGTGAAAAATTGATAATCAAACGATAACCGCAATTATGTAAGTATATAAATACAATTAGTATAAGTCAAATTCGAGAACTTAGATCAATACTCAAATCAATATCATTATCCAAAATAAATGACATGGTTTTAGTTTAAAACTACAAAAGCTTTGGTTAAATGAAATAAACTAAGAGTTGATTTTTGATAGACTTGGTCAGTTCTTCTGTTTTCCTGTTTAACAAATTGTTATTGGTTTTGGCTGGTTTTTACATAGGATAGTTAAAGGGTATTAATTGGGCTAATCTTATAGTTCTTGTTTGCCCCAAAAAACTGAAACTATTTATGATTATGACAAAGGTTGGAAGAAACTATTTATGAAGATGATGCTATTCATCATTATGGTCAAGGTTAGTAAAAGTTTTCATATTAAGGTTTCTAATAGAAGAATTTCTATTTTGTTTATTAGATGATCTAGATATCCCAGATGTAAATTTAGAAGTTCTTGGTGATGTTCGTGGTACTACGAGTAATAATTCATAAGATTTGAAACAATAATTTGAAGTAAAAATTGATAGTGATAACATTGATTTGAGTATTGATTCAAGTTCATGGATTTAACTCTTTTTGGTTGTATTTGAATGCTTAAGTAATTGTGGTTTTTAGTTAATTATGTATATTTGGCCATTCTATTTAGATGGGGATGTAATTATTTGAGCATGCTATGGATTTAAATATCAAATTGAACTGATTGTGTTTTCTTTGTAATTGCAATTAAATTTGTCACATTTGGTCATTATTAATTGTTATAATGTATATTTTTTATTTTTTATTATCGACCCATTCAACTCACAGTCAACCTTGGTTGAACTTTTGACATTTAACACCTGGGCTTCATTAGGTCACCAAGGCTAGGTCTGATGTCATTGTATTTATTCTGAATGGATGTTTTTTAGGTTTCCATCATGTTCTCAAATGCAGCATGGAGATGGTAGGGTTGTGAAAGAAAGGATGCATTTGGATGTGGACTTTTGTTTTATAAACTGGCTTAAGTAATGATAAACACATAAGTGTTAGGATCTAGTGAAAGAGTTTTGTATAATTTCACTCAAACTCACTACAATTTAATCACTCTATATGAAAACAAGTGAAAGGAAAAGAATGAGAAGAAGAACAGACAAGTATTGCTCGGAATTTCCTTGCATTCAACTTCATTAGATCATTCAGACATTTAAACAAACATATGAAATGCACGCCAGTGAGGCAGACAAAAGTTCATACAACCAAAACAGCTAAACACATAATACGAACATATAGTAGAAGCGTAACTTAAAGTAATACAAAACACTAAGATAAATTCAGGATGTTGTTAATCCCATTTAGTGAATATCCGGTGCCTTTTATTGCAGCATTGACCAAGCTTGTAACTTGAACAGCGACCTTAGTAGCATATTGCAGCGTCCTCAATAGCTCTAGGTTTGATCAATTAGCCTCAACATCCTCCCAATAATAAGAGAAGTCACTAACTCCCAGCTAGAGTCACTGTGCCTCAAACTTACATCTTGGCAAGGCTTTGGTAAATACATCGGCAAGCTGCTCTCTAGTCCTACAGTGCTTTACATCAATTGTTTCATCTCTTATCAGATCACAGATGAAGTGAAAACGAGTGTCAATATGCTTCGTACGGCCATGGAAAATTGGATTCTTGGCAATAGATAGTGCAGACCGATTATACAAACCAGATGACAGTTGAATCATTCTGTCTTTCATTTAAGTCTCCTAACAAATGCCTTAACCAAACAGCTTCACAGACAACTGCAGTTAGAGATATATACTCTGTTTCAGTGCTTGACAGAGCATTGATGGCCTGCTTCTTGGAGTACCAGGCAATGGCACCTGAACCAAGTGTAAAAACCCATCCAGTGGTGCTTTTCCAGTCATCTTGTGATCCACTCCAATCACTGTCAGAATAGCCAAATAATTTAAATTCCTCACCTCTATTATAATGAATCCCAAAATTAATTGTTCCACTAATATAGCATAGGATTCTCTTTGCAACTCCTAGATAATGCATACTCAGAGTTTGCATGAATCGAGATGCCAGAGAAACAACATTGGTTATATCTAGTCGAGTATGAGTTAAATATAACAACCTTCTAACTATCCTTTGATATCTCATGGGATCTATTTCTCTTGAGCTATCAAACAGAGAGAGTTTTTCATTTGAATTCATGGGAGTATCAATTGACTTGCAATTCTCCATCCCAGCTTTGTGAAGAAGATTAACAACAAATTTGTGTTGAGATATGAAAATTAACCCTTTCTTCTGTGCAATTTCAAGACCAAGAAAATATCTCGTTGGTCTGTGATCAGACATCTCGAATGTGTTCATAATTGAGCTTCTGAATTCTTTTAACTACATCTCAGAGGAACCAATGTAAAGGATGTCATCAACGTATGAACAGAGTAATAGAACACTGTGATCATCTTCCTTCTTACAATACACAGTCGGTTCATTTGGACTACGAATGAAACCTAAATGAGTGAAATAAGAATCAATGTGCATGTACCATACTCAGAGAGCTTGACAGAGTCCATATAAGACTTTGTGAAGTCGTTACACACAAGCTTCTCTTCCTTTAACTATGAACCCCTTTGGTTGTGAGACAAAAAACTTCCTCCTTGAATTCTCCATTGAGAAAGGTGGATTTAACATCAAGTTGATATATTGTCCATTCCCGTTGATCACCAATGGATAAGAACATCTTGACTGTCTCTATACGTGTAACTGGAGAGAAAATTTCTTCAAAATCAATACCCTCTTGCTGTGAATAATCTTTTGCCATAATGTGAGCTTTCTTCTTTAAGAGTGTCCCATTGGGATTGAATTTTGACTTGAAGACCCACTTCAAATGATTGTTTTCTTCCATTCTGGTAATGTGGTCAACCTCCATTGATAAGTGCTTGTGTATTAGTAATATGAAGTATTCTTTTCTTACATTGAGCATTACTTTTCTTTGATTTTATCGCTTATGCATGTGTATTTGTGTTCTTTTGTGCATACAGTGTTGTGGAGGTAATAATGGAAGAAAGGAACCAAAAGTAGATCGTGGATGCATTTTGTTGATGAAATCTTGGAGTGAACAAATGCAAAGACACAAGTTGTGTGTGAAGACATGTGAGTGTGTGCCAACCTCCATTGTGCTCGAGTGAGCATGCAAATTGGAGTGGCATAAAGATAGTCATGCTCTTGTGTTCTGAGTTGTGCAACACTAGCAAGACCTTCGTCAATGTGACTTTTATTGAAGACGCAACGTGATCTACCACATGGATGTATGCCCATTCATGTGGCCTCGATGAAAAGTGTGGATTCGGGAACATTTTGGTGATGCATTGTAGCATTTACTGTTCACACTTGCAGAAAACTTAATTTCTGGAAATTCCACACGCCTGTGTGGATGCCCGATTCCAACCCTATTTAAGTCATGATTTTCAGCCGTTTTAAAGGATCTTTTTTCCATCTTTTCCCTCCAACTTTGGAGGCGCTCACGGCTAGGGTTTGGAGAGGCTTTGGCAAGGTTTTTGGAGTGGTTCTACGATCTTCAACACCGTGTTCCTTCGAAAGATAGTTATTGGGGAGCTTTGGTCGGTATCGATTCAGCGAGATGTGCCCTAGTCTTGACGAGGAAACCTTTGGAGAAGACGAGGCTACTCCACAAGACCATCGATACGGACTACAAGGGGGTTTTACTTATGGATTGCATGCTTTTACATTCAATTTCATTGATGATTGTATCTTGCTCCATGGAGAGCTAAACCCCTAGTGGATGTTTGGACTTGTAAACCCTAGGATGACTTTGTTTCATTGACCTTTCATTATGTTTTCTTTAATTGATGTTCTAATTGAGTTCCAATCTTGAATGCCTTTTGAAGTGATTTTCCCTTAGAGTGACACTAGGGTTGAGAATCCATCTTGGTAATTCTTGTGGATGAGTGACACACCATGAGGGTTAGTCAAAGCTAGATTTGAGAGGGTTGAGAGGGTGAGTCGAGAGGTAGCGGAACGTCCCCTTTCCCTTTCGGTGTGATTTATCCTATCTTCATGTTCCAAGAGTTCTTTGCGGTGACAATAGAGCAAAGTGATAAGAGAGGAACTCCGCTGGGGCTTAGTTACGCAAGCGATAGAGTGAAGCGTTGAAGTAATCCTTAGTGCTGGGGCTTAATTGTGACTAGGGGTCTTTTCGCCTGGACCAAAGGGTTAGATCTATATTAGGGAATAAGGTTTATCACTTGGAATCCCTACAGCTTTAAGCAGCTGTACACAGTGTGAGGTGTTGAGATGGAGCGATTTCTCTCCAGGGCATAGTGTAGGGTTAGTCACAGTTGACCTTAGGTTTGGGACCATGTATTTTAGGATTTTCACGACTCATTAAGCATCAGTTAAGAGATATAATGGTTGGTCTTGTACTTGACACAATAGTCCTAGGGGGAGTAATATCCGGGTGCCCCACTTTCTATCAATTGCCTCTCCTATCATCTTTAGTACGTCTCTCTCTTGTTTTCTTTATTCTTATTTGCATTGATATTGTTCACACCACTTCTGATTTATCTTCACCATAGTTAAAAAGCAATTCTTATGTTTCTAATCACTATTCCTTGTGGATACGACTACCCACTCACCAGGGTACTTTTATTACTTAGATAACCTGTCCACTTGTGGTACACACGCAAAAGGGGTGTGTCAAATTTGCTCCATGTTTTGTTTTTGGTAATTACCATAACTTCTTCTTCCATGGCTACAATCCCATCTTTATGCTTCGCTGCATCTTCGTAAGTGACGGGGGTCTCCAACTGTAAGAGCAAAAGAGTAAGAGTTATAGATTTCAGTGAGTTTTTGATACCTTGTCGGAGTTCCACCCTCTTCTCTGACGAGGTCTTGTATATTTGGAGAAGATGAGTTATTTAGAAGATGATGATTTGGCCGTTCAGTGAATTGATCGGACGGAGTAGAATGCACACAAGCATCATTATTTAAAGTCATGCCTTCCTCATGTGCAGGCTCACAGTTTGATGGGTCAGGGTCAGAGTCAGCACGTTACAACTAATACCACTGCTTCTCTTCAAAAAAGTGCACGCTCTTGCTTATGTGTACGCGTTTAGAATCCAGATCTATGATCTTATATGCTCTCGAATTCCAGTTGTATCAAATGAAAATGCCAGCTCGTGACATGGAGTCAAACTTGGATCTGAGCTGTGGGTCAACTAGCATGTATGCCAAGCACCCAAAGACTCTGAAATGATTCACACTTAGCTTCTCTTCGGTCAGTGCTTCCAGTGGCGTTTGAAGCTTCATGGCTGAGGTGGATGATCGGTTGAGGATATAGATAGCGGGTAGCCACAGCTTTGACTCAATATTCTAGTGGCACCATCATTTGCCTTAACAGAGTATGCACCATCTCTGTTACAATTTGGTTCTTCCGC
Source organism: Dioscorea cayenensis subsp. rotundata (assembly GCF_009730915.1). Taxonomy (NCBI): domain Eukaryota; kingdom Viridiplantae; phylum Streptophyta; class Magnoliopsida; order Dioscoreales; family Dioscoreaceae; genus Dioscorea; species Dioscorea cayenensis. The sequence goes on from NC_052479.1 coordinate 8,487,038, forward strand.
TCGGCCACCCCGTTCTGTTGAGGTGTTCGAGGAGCAGACAACTGATGTTGAATACCGGCTTCTTTGCAATAGGCTTTGAATTTTGAGGATGTGAATTCTCCTCCACGATCAGTGCATAGTATCTTCACTGGGAGAGAGAGTTGCTTCTCCACCAACACCACCTTGAACTGTTTGAATTTTTCAAAAACTTCCAGTTTTCTCTATATTAAATACACCCAATTGTGTCTTGAGTAATCATCAGTCAGCAAGAGGAAATAAGAGTTACCTCCTATAGATGGAGTCTTGATTGGATTGACGAGATCAGTGTGAATTAGCTCCAGTGAAGCTGCTACTCGCTTTGCCATTCCTTTGGGAAACTTAGCTTGAGTTTGCTTTCCCTGAGAGCAAGCTTCGCAAGGTTGTATATTGATGATGTTTGGTAAACCCAACACCAGTTGTTGCTCTATTAGTTGCTTCAACTTCTTCACATTTATATGGCCATATCTCCTATGCCATAGATCAGAGACATCTTCATCTTGTGCTAGATATGCAAATTCAACATCATCTGCTTCTAAATGGAAAAGTCTCTGAGATGTCATACATACCTGTGCTATTTGAGCTTTGGATTCAATATCCTTGATGTTACACATTTCCCTGGTGAATTCAACATCATACGCAGAATCCATCATCTGTCCAATGCTCAGTAAATTGTGAGCAAGGCTTGGCATGAATTACACATCATTTAGGGTGGTTATCCTCCCTTTGCTTGAATAGAGACTCACACTCCCAACACCTTCAACCTTGAGAGTTTTCCTGTCTCCTATTGTGATTGATCAACTGGAACTACTTCAAGGCTTTGAAACAGATTCACCTCTCCCATTATGTGGTTAGAGCAAACTACTATCAATGAGCCAGACTCCCCCTGTTCTTTTCGCTACTTCGCTGATGGCCATGAGCGCGACCTCTTCTTCCTCTTTTTCTTTTTATTTCTCCTTTCTTCTTTCACAATGTTGGCTTCTCTGTTTTTGTACCAACATTGGGCTTTAACATGCCCGAATTGCTTGCACACAAAGCATTGCATGCCATTGTATGTCTTGCTACCTTCTCCTGAGCGACTTGTCTTTGTGTAGCCAGCATTAAAGCCTCTGCCGCGCCCTTTTTCCTCTTCCTCTATTAAACTGACGACCACATCCTCTTCCTCCAGCCTAAGTGTTTCCTCTTCCAATATGAAAAGCCTTTTCTTCTTCCTGATGATATTCTCCTTTAATGTTCAATATAGATTCGTGGTTCTTCAGTAAACCACTGAGTTCTTCTACAATGAGAGTGGCAAGGTCCTTCGCGGATATGATTAAGTGTACCACCTAATAGAACCTTGATGTGAGGCCTCTCAGCAGTTTAAACAAAACTGCATTATGTGGAAGTTCTTCTTTCATGGACCCTGATTTTGTATACAATGTCCGAAACCTTGCTGATGAAGTCTTGCATGGATTCTCCATGTTTCATTCTAGCAGCATCAAATTCTCACTGAAGAGAATGAATTTGGACAGTTTGGTTTCTTGTGTTTCCTTGGAATTCTGTTTTGATGATATCCCAGGCTTCTTTTGCTGTTTTAGCTTCTGAGATTCTCACAAGAATTCTGGCATCTAGAGCTTGTTGAATGAGGTATAGAGCTTTTCTATCTTTTTTTATACTCTCATTCAACCTAACTCCATCACCTTCTTCATTGAATCACTTCTCCAAAAGTGTCCACAAGTCTTTAGATCTAAACATCGTCTTCATCATCAAGCTCCAAAGGTTGTAGTTCTCTCCTTTGAAGAATGGGACGTTGGCTTCCCTTGTAGATGATGAACTGGCCATGAGGCTGCTCTCTGATACCACTGTTAGGATCTAGTGAAAGAGTTTTGTATAATTTCACTCAAACTCACTGCAATTTAATCACTTTATATGAGAACAAGTGAAAGGAAAAGAATGAGAAGAAGAGCAGACAAGTATTGCTTTGAATTTCCTTGCATTCAACTTCATTAGATCATTCAGACATTTAAACAAACATATGATATGCATGCCAGTGAGGCATCAAAGTTCATACAACCAAAACAGCTAAACATATAATACAAATATACGAGTAAAAGCATAACTTAAAGTAGTACAAAACACTAAGATAAATTCGGGATGCTGTCAATCCCATTTGGTGAAGATCACGTGCCTTCTACTGCAGTATTGACCAAGCTTGTAACTTGAACAGCGACCTTAGTAGCATAATGCAGCATCCTCAGTAGCTCTAGGTCTCATCAATTAGCCTCAATAATAAGCGCCATTATAATGGGAAAGTATTAAAAGTGACGGGTGGCCGGCGATTATGGAGGTATTGAACAATAGTGCTCTACTCTATTTGCTTCTGTGATTCGGAGTGGGTTGGAGATGGAGATGATGATGAAGTTGATGGTGGTGATGTTAAGGAGAAAGAGGATGAAGTAGTTGAAATGTGGAGGGAATATGTCAACTACTGAGGATGAAGATGGAGGGCTTGATGTATTTGAACAATAGCCTGATGAGAGAGGACCTTGTGTGTTTGAGTTTGCTCCATCATCATGTTGTGGTAATTTATCATCCTTCCTGATTATATGCAATTATAAAACATCAAATTTAATATTTGTTATTGTTGCTTAATTTGCTGTTTACTAATTTATTTTGTAAAAGGTAAAGGAGTAAGAGTATTATAGATCTACAAATTTAGTGATTTGTTTACAATTGCATGAAAGTTGGAAGTGTAAGAGAATGAAGCTCTTCTGGTTATATGATTAGAGGTTTTAGAGTCAATAATCCAAGAACTCAATTTTCCTCAGAGTAGGGAGTTAACTATTTTGTTTCTCCTTCATTTGTTTGAATTTCACTTTGAATTATACACTTTTGAACTTTTTATATGGATATTTTGTTAATTTAAGGGGGTAATTTTTCTTGTATGTGTATGTATGTATATATATATATATATATATATATATAGACAAACCTTATATCATTCCATTTGGATATGTTCATGGATTTATGTATGGATGTATAGTTCCAAAAGGTTGTCCCTGTAGATAAGAGTGAAAGAAGAATGTTTAGGAGAGATCAAATGTAAATGGCATTTTGTTTTGAACAAGTTATGCATGACTTTATTTAATTTATGGGTGTTTGAATGTTGTATGCAAGATATTCAATAAAATGCCAAAGAGAATAGAATACGAGTATTTGATTAAATATTTGTGAATTTAGAGTGAAGGTGGTGGAGGTTCTAATGTAGATATGAGTTTAGTTAATAGTTAATAGTGATGTCAAGGATATTGTAATGATGGTATATGAGTTTTACAGAGATACTGCTCATGTGGTAAGCTGGTTGGTGAGTGTGAGATGGAGCTGTATTCATGTAAGAATATCAATTATAATACTTTTAATTGTTATGTCAAGTTATCATGCATATGTTGGAGGCCTTTCAGGTGAGTAAAGTTTTGAAGTAAGCCAAAGATGAGGTTCTGCGGTTTAGATTGTGTTAAGATGAGTGCAAAAGATGCCTAGTTGTGGGTGCATGTATGTTTAAGAACTATTTAGGATGGATGTTATAGGTTTCATTTAATTGCTCTTGTTCTATTTTATAGGCATGATTTCTTTTAGTCTTAAGCTAGCTAGAGAGTGAGCTTGAAATGGAAGATGACAATGAGGAAAAACCTATGAATAGGATGAAGACTTAAATACTTAGCATTTGGTGGAATTTTTGCAGTGGTAATTTGAGTTCATTGTTGATGAGGACGTCAGGTTTATGTTCTTAATTAATTATATTAGAATGATAAAATTGATTAGACGTATGACTATTAATAGTGGAATATATGGTGCATGTTTTATTGTTTAGTAGGATAAAAAAAAATTGATGTTGGGCTATATTTTTATGTGATTGTAGGGATGGATTTGTATGAGATCTAGAATTTGCTAATTTGTAAAGGCTGGGTTACTATGTATTATATAACTTGAGTTTGGTGATGTCCATTACTGTTAAGAAAATGATGATACAAATTTATGCATATTTGGAGATGATAATGTTTGTGAAATTTTGGGTGTTAGTGTTAATGGCATGGGTATGCTTAGATGAGGTGGGCATATAATTGTTGTCACAGATTGGTATATTGGTGAGAAAGGATTTTAATTTCACGTATTTATATTGGGAATGGAAATATTCTTACAATTGTGAAGGTTAAGGCTAGAAGTTTGTGTCACTTAACTTTTTCTTAGCTATAATGCAAGATTTATACACGAACGGAATTGAAGGGTGGAGACTTATGTTTTACAAGTTTGGTCAGTAATAGTGGAATGATGAGATGGTTATGACATGTGATTTTTTATGTATGAGAAACATATGGATTAACACTTACGCTTACGCAGCCAACGACCTTCGGGTCTATTGGTACACGGGTCGCCGATAGAGCTCTCACCCAGTGGTGAGAGTTTGATTCTTGGCTAAGGGCACATTTCTGAGAATTGTGAATAGTGGTTGTGTACGAGTGGTTCCAGCGCCCACGTGAGCGCGGCCCCGTCCCCACTTGTTCCACCGAGGCTTGTTCACGTCCTGGGGTCTCTAGTGGGTTCGCCCCGCTCCTCTTCCCCAAAAAAAAAACACTTACAGTTATGCAAATAGCATTGGAATAGCTTGGTGGGGGCATGTGATGGTTAGAGAGAGAGAGAAAGTTTCATTTGATTGTTTTGGTTTTGTATGTCTTGGTGTTACATACTTAAATGATATTTTAAATGATCTTGAACTGATATTGAATTAAAATTGGGATGCATGCATTTTCATGGCTTTATTTGGTGGAGACTATTTGGTGTTTTAGAGATAGTTATATTACTGAAATAGAACCCAAATTCAAGTCCTTCATCGCCTGACTTGCATAAAATTCAAGTCCTTCTTGGCAAAGATTTGTATTGGTTATACATCCCTAAGATGATGCTGAGATGATGGAAAATAATAGGTTTCTATAAGAAATATAACTCCATTTTTTAGTGTAATGTCCTTATTATGAATGTTGGTTGCCATTTTATGTTAGAAAATATCTTCTAATTCAACTGATGTATTGGAGGTTGAATATGGATGTGATTAAGGAAATAGGTGGAGATGAAGATATTAATTTGATTATGGTTATATTTGCACTTTAAAATGAAATGTGTTTTATTAGATTACAATGCTAAAGTGGACAATGTTGACAAGGTAGGGAGAAATGAATTAAAGGAGATATTGATCATTATGGTGTACTAGTCAAATGAAAGGAAGGAGGGTTGCACTGGGTTTATTCTAATAAAAAACAACCTAGTTCCAAGAAATTAATGGTAAGCTAGCCCATTTCAATTGAATTGTTCTAGAATACCAATATAAAGCTTTATAACATGTCTATCATGTTTTTATAACTTAATTATGGGGTGCTTTTACTCTTTTAATTATGATGCCTATATAAATTGATTTATAATGTTTTACAATTTATTTTAAAATATAATTACTATGTGTTTTATAGCATTTTAAGACTTAGTATCTAAAGGGGTTGGGTAAAATTTGCTATACGAGTGTTTCATTACATATATTAATAAATGGTTTCAATATGTTTTGGCGTATTGTGAAGGTTTTAATAAAGGAAGATTTGACAATAATCGATGATTTCCCCAACATGTTTATGAAATATTCCCCAACTGGGTTTATTCTAATAAAACCCAACCCAGTTCCAAGTAATTAATGGTAAGCTAGCCCATTTCAATTGAATTGTTCTAGAATACCAATATAAAAGCTTTTATAACATGTCTATCATGTTTTTTTATAACTTAATTATGGGGTGCTTTTACTCTTTTAATTATGATGCCTATATAAATTGATTTATAATGTTTTTATAATTTATTTTAAAATATAATTACTATGTGTTTTATAGTATTTTAAGACTTAGTATCTATAGGGGTTGGGTAAAATTTGCTATACCGAGTGTTTCATTACATATATTAATAAATGGTTACAATATGTTTTGGCGTATTGTGAAGGTTTTAATAAAGGAAGATTTGACAATAATCGATGATTTCCCCAACTTATTTATGAAATATTCCCCAACTGGGTTTATTCTAATAAAAACCAACCCAGTTCCAAGTAATTAATGGTAAGCTAGCCCATTTCAATTGAATTGTTCTAGAATACCAATATAAAGCTTTATAACATGTCTATCATGTTTTTATAACTTAATTATGGGGTGCTTTTACTCTTTTAATTATGATGCCTATATAAATTGGTTTATAATGTTTTACAATTTATTTTAAAATATAATTACTATGTGTTTTATAGCATTTTAAGACTTAGTATCTAAAGGGGTTGGGTAAAATTTGCTATACGAGTGTTTCATTACATATATTAATAAATGGTTTCAATATGTTTTGGCGTATTGTGAAGGTTTTAATAAAGGAAGATTTGACAAGAATCGATGATTTCCCCAACATGTTTATGAAATACTCCCCAACTGGGTTTATTCTAATAAAACCCAACCCAGTTCCAAGTAATTAATGGTAAGCTAGCCCATTTCAATTGAATTGTTCTAGAATACCAATATAAAGCTTTATAACATGTCTATCATGTTTTTATAACTTAATTATGGGGTGTTTTTACTCTTTTAATTATGATGCCTATATAAATTGATTTATAATGTTTTATAATTTATTTTAAAATATAATTACTATGTGTTTTATAGCATTTTAAGACTTAGTATCTAAAGTGGTTGGGTAAAATTTGCTATACGAGTGTTTCATTACATATATTAATAAATGGTTTCAATATGTTTTGGCGTATTGTGAAGGTTTTAATAAAGGAAGATTTGACAAGAATCGATGATTTCCCCAACATGTTTATGAAATATTCTTCTTTTGTAAGAAGCTCTTTGTTGAATAAATTTAGCATGCAAATATGCACTTTACACTTGATGTTTAATGATAAATGTCTTGCTAAATGAATGAATCTAAAAAAAAAAACTTCACTATGGCTTGGCAGCCCTGTGTAAGTGACATGTTTTTCCTTTACATGGGTGAAAATGCTATAGTTACTATGAAATTATCTTAGGTAATATGGCATCAATATTGTTTATTATACCTTGATAGCAGGTTTTTTCAGAGAAGATAGAAGCCGAGAGCTCCACCTACTACAGTAGAGGTCTCCACATTCCAGCCTTCTAAGAGGAATCGTGGTTGATCAAATGCATGATCATACCCATAGAAAATGTGTGGAAAAAATCTCATAGGTAGTGGGGAGGATGCCCTTCATAGATGTTGAGTCACTATGCATCACCACAGATGTGAGCTCAAACCATTGCCAAGGCGGGATTGAACCTCTTTTTTTTTTTCACAATGTAGCCTTAGCGGAGCCCAAACTAAGGCATAGCCATGGCTAGTTTGGGTGATTTAATTAGCAATCCGAAATATTGGAGTATTGAGATGTGTATCTAGATTTCTAATGTTTATTAAATTATATTCGGTACTTTGTGTGGTGTGTTTACTATACTCTTCTCATGGCTTATTTTGATGTACTTTAACCTTTGATCTTGGCTCGCTATGTTCCCAAGTTTATTCTAATTGACAATCATATAATTCACGTTTAACCTAGAATTAAAATATATGAAATTGTGCTTTAGATATTTTTTTGGTCATTACACTTTCTATTGTCTTGACAATATCTATTGTTTTGAAAATATTTTCTAACCCCTCACTGAGTAACATTGTTACTCATCTACTACTTCTTATTTTATTTTACAAGTAGTACTGTTAATTCTTGTCGTGTCATCAAGCGGGGTGCCATTAAGCCTAGTGGTGCTTTATAGATAGGTGTACATATATGTCACTTACTCCAGGACATCATGACGGTTGTCATGTGCTCCATGACACCCCAATTTGCGTGCGTGTACCGCAAGTGCACGGGTGTCGAAGTAATAAAATACCCAATGAGTCGGGTAGTCAAATCCACAAGGAACAAAAGTGTTAGTAGTAACCACTTCTCAGTTATCTAGTCGAAATCAATATTATGGTGAAGTGAACCCATTTGCAAGAATAATAATATTGTGAGCAAGGAAGAAAAGTAATGGTAAGGGGAGTCTCAATCAATAAAGATGAGGTACCTGGGCAATGCTCCCCTTAGGATCTAACATGAATCATAAAACTTACTAAATATTTCTAAACCGAGTTAAATGAGTCGAAGCAATCTAAGAATAATCGGTCCTTGCCTAGGCCACCGATACTAGTCCCCTGCGAGGTTCCGGTGGAAAAATCGCTCAATCTCAACACCTTACACCATATATGACTGCAATAAACTCTAGGGATACCTAAGAGTACAACCGATTCCTAAAGATAGATATAACCCTATTTTTAGGTGAAAGATCCCTAACCCCCTACAAGGTCCCAGTGGAGAAATCTTTCAATCTCACGCCTCACACCAAATGTGGTTACATAAAGTCTAGGGAATACGGAGATAGGAAGCACTCATCATAGGGGAATGGGGACACTCCACTATCTCATGACTCGCCCTCTTCAATATTGGAGTTCTAACCCTAATGGAGACCTCTCTCTCACCAAGGCAACAAATCATGCAATACAAATCAATCACATGGATCAATGCGACATGCAAGCAATGATAAAACAAGATTGAAACTCAAATAAACTCGGATATAATAGAAAACATAAAGTAAATCAATACAAAGATATGATCCTAAAGTTTACATGCCCAAATACCTACTAGGGTTTCGCCCTCCATGGGGCAAGTTACAAACCAAAGAATAATGCAATGAAAAGCAATGAAAACCAATGGAATAAAACCCCATTGAATTCGTGATGATGACCTTGATGGATTGCTCAACGTGTTGAAAAATCCCTCTCCGAAGCAAGGTTGCTGAAGGCTTCCTCAGTGCTATGAAGGAGAAAAGATCTATCAAAGTTGGTGAAGAATGCCCCCCAAATTTGCCAAAGACCTCATCTTCAAACCCTTGCCGCTTCGCCCTTCAAACGCTTGCAAAAAGTCTCCAAAAATAGGGCAAAAAGGTTATTTATAGTCATAAACTGCATCTGTCACGTGGCTCCACATGACGGTGTGAGATTTCATGTGCCCGCATGAGCTGCAGAAATTCCCACGCGACCACTTGAAATTTTCATGCGGCCACATGAAACAGTGTTTTTGCTACAGTATTCTTCATAACCGCGGCTTACACACTCTTCTCTTGAGGCCACATGGTCGGGCACATGTCCACGTGGTAAGTTATAAGACTTTTCATCATCAAATCATCATTGGGAAGCTCTTGCGTTCTTCACACAAGTAGAAAGATGGGGTATGACTGCCTTTGTGCCGTCCAACTCACAAATTAGCTTGAATTCTCTTGGAAGTTGGCACACACCTCCATGTACATGAACTCCTCTTTGTGTCTTGATTCTTATGTTGCACAAAAACTCCCAAAATGTGTCTTCATAACCTATCTTTGCTTCCTTTTCTTCCTTCAAGGCATTCACAACCTAATTGCATAAAAGAACACCAAATACACATTTTGAGACATAAACCATGGTAAAAAATGATGCTCAATGCATGTAAAACATATAGAGAAATATGTCTATTCAAGCACTTATCACTCGGCATGCAGTTGGTGCATGACATAAGATGTGTGGGACGCTATCGAGAAAGCATGCAAAAGGATGTGGGAGAGGAGTTTGGCATAGAATAAGTTGAAGAAGAGCGAATGTACAGTGCTATAATTGCGAAAGGTATAGGCATTATGCATATCAATGTTGAAACAAAGATATAAAGAAAACAAAGGTTACTATTATGCAGAAGCCAAGGAGGAAGAAGAATTTGCTTTTTGTTAACACATAATGAAGAAAAAGATCAAGAAGCATGGTTCTACATATGGGTGCAAGTAACCACTTGACAGGTAAAAAGGGTTCATTTATTCCTTTGGATGAATCCTTTAAATGAAATATTTCCTTTAGAAATGAAAGAAAAAATGCAAAGTTGATGGAATAGGCAACATTCTAATTTTGGCTAAAAATGAATCTCATCAATTCATTTCTCACGAAATACTATGTGCTTGTATTTAAAGTAAATATCTTGAGTGAAGAACAACTTTTGGAGAAAGGATATGATATTAGATTATAGGATGATGGAATGATAATTAGAATACAATTACAATACATCAAATTAATAAGCAAAACATATACATATACATATATATATATGTGTGTGTGTGTGTGTGTGTGTGTGTGTGTGTGTTGATAATAATATTTGCTATTGTTGCTTAATTTGTTATTTATTTATTTATTTATTATGTGAGAGGTAAAGAGTATGAGTATTATAGATACCGAGATTGAGTGATCAGTTTACTTGCATCAATGGAGAAGGAGATGAAAGTCAGAGTTAGAATGAGAGATCACTTGTTTCTACTTAATGTGCTTGCCTCAAATCAAGGTAACTTGTTAGTTTGGTTCTAGTTTCCCAAATCCAATAGGTTATGTTTTAGGTTGGGTACATGACCTATGCGCATTAAGACCATCAACTGTATGTATAGCATGATTCTTATACATAGGTGTAAAAGTCTAACTCATTATAGCAAATTTTAGATATATGTTTAGAGGCTTCAAAGTCAATAATCTAAGAACTTAATTTTCTAATTTTTCTCAGCTTGAAATGTTGTAGGTATTTAAACTTTTGGATCTTACAGTGACGAAGTTCATAGCCAAAATCACTTTTGGATCATATGATAACTTATTTTCATTTCTTACTTATCTCCATTGTCTTAGATTACAATAGAAGTTTAAGATAAGACTAGAACTATCACCATTCACAAGAGACATTAAAGAAGAAGACAAAAGAAGATCATAAGTCAGCACAAATAAGAGATAGTTGAAACTAGTTTTCTTTATAATGCCTTAAAATAGGGTGGCCCATCATTGTGTTGAAGCTGGTGGTGGATAAAGAGGATGCAAGCCAGCAAGAGCTCGAGGAGCCGGAAGATCAAGTACATAAGACAGATTAGAAGAAAAGTTGTGGTTGGGTAGTCGGCCTTGCTTTCGCAAAGGTATAGCTTTGGCTCGTAAATCCAACGACACAACCTGATGCATCAAAACCCCTTAGAGTTGTAGGGCTTGCGATAACTGCCAAAGGAGAGTTAATGTTCCCATGAGCAATAGGTGCAGCATCAGTATTGTTTCTGATATTTTGCTCCATTTTTTCCTAGACCAACAAAGAGATAAGAAAATCAACAATGTTTTTCTCTAAAAACTCTTTCATTGTTTGTGTGGGGGTTGTTTTTCCAAATTGCCAAAAAAGAAAAGAAAAAATTTCTTTGAAGGCTAAAAACATATGCCACAATGCAATATCCAAGGGATAAAAGCGTTTGACTCCCAATATGGGATGGGAGGTTGAGGGTTTGACTTAGTCCCAAATGCATGCTTTAGACATATATATGTGGTGTGTGTGGTGATTTGTTCACATAATAAAACAAAGGTAAAAACACATTGAAATGAACTCAAAAAAAGTATACTACTCTAAATTAGAACTAGGGAGAGAGTGAGGTCAAGCCGTTAGTGAAACAAACCTTTGGTAAAAGAAGATGATGATGATAGGAAGTAATAGATTTACAATGGCATATAGGTTAGAGAGAAGGTTAATACAAATAAATCTATAGACCATGCGCTTAACCTTGAACACTAGGAATGCTTTCTTTTCTCTTTAACCTTGTTGAAAATTTTACATTGTTTTTCCATTATATAAGGGAGGAATTTCAAACTAATTATTATTATTTTAATGATCATTAATTTTGGAAGTAATGTATTAAATACTTTCCCGTAAACATTTAATGGTCATTAATTTTGGGAGTGATATAATTGGAAAGAAAATCATAGAAGGGTAATTTTTATTTTTATTTTTATTTTTTTTATAGAGTCCTTATCCATGTCTTCAAAAAGGGCCATTCAAGACTTCATTTAGCAATTGGTCTGTCTTTGGAATGTGTGACTTCATACTTACCATTTTCTTATTTTCTTATTAGAAATTGCTAGTCATATATTTTATAATATTTTCATTCATGTATCTTTCACAATTTAAAACGTTTCATTTTATTGATGAAAATACCTTTTAGAGCTTCCATAATTTCTTTGGCCCTTGTGTTTGAAAATTATTAGAACAAGATATGTGATGTATATATATATTAGAATGACAAAGGTTTTCCATGAAAATGATTTATCTATTTCATCAATATTTTACCTTGATCAAGGGTGGAGGGTTCTCGCGGAAGACTAAAGGTGAACTCAAACCCTAGTAATGCTAGTGTAGTGAGTGGGACTTCCAAATTATTTACAAAGTCTAGAATGGGTTGGATTACTTTTATAAATTTTTTGAATATTTAGAAGTTTATATATTAATATCTAACTCTTGATTCTATGGTGTTTTACACATTCGTGTGTGTACTGTTGTCTTTTTCCGTTTATTGCCTAATTTAACTTATTATGAATGTATTTCAGGAATTATGTTAATTTAGGTACTTTAGGCTACGTAATCGATGATAATGGTTTTCAGCATGTCTTAAATTCTTTGGAATTCTTGGACTGACTTTGAGTTGAGATGGTTGAATTTGAAAATATTGGAGTATGCTTTTTGAATGAATGGAAATTGTTGAATATTATAATGATTAGGATGAGCTTACTTAGTATAAATGGGGTTGATCTTATGTTTTGATGAGTTATATTGTTATGTCAACAATCAATGTGTGGCTATAAATGGTGAAGTTAATGAGATGGAATAAAGGGTGTAAATGATGTATGCTATTTGGTAGTTTTAAGAAGGTTGATGTTAGAACTTAGTGCTATGAGTGAACTATGGAAGATCTAATTACTCTTGTATTGTGGGAATGTTAAGGTTTTAAGATATGATGTTATGATCAAGGTGCATGGAGCTTGAATGTAGTTTGATGCTACAATTGATCTAAAGGATGTATGTTAGTGAACATATTTATCGTTCAGTTGAAGTTCATAAGTTTGATGTGCGTATTTTATATGAGTGGAAATTTGGTGAAAAATGTCCATGTGGGGAAGGTTAGATAGAATTAAGTTAAGAGATTTATATGTATATACCCGATGAGTTAAGGAATAGTCTTGTGGGTATTAAAGATAATATTAAGATGATGTTGATGATATGAGAAAAGAGTGGTACTAAGAAAATAATACATCTCTTCACTGGTCAGGGGTGATTTTAGATAAATGTTTTACTATAGTAAAGTTTAGTATTGCAACCAAATAGTGGAGATCATATACCTGATCCTATGCTTATTGTCATAAACTAGAGATCATATTCTTTTCTTGATTATGTGCCCATTGAACTTGTGAAGATTACATTTGGGAAATTAATTAGTTTTATTTGATGATTGATGGAAAGGAATTAATTTAGTTAAGTTGATAATGAAATCCTATGGTATCCATGAACTTAAATGCAATATTATTGACAAGTGTCTAAATGTACATATTTTCGTATATGTATTCTATACTTCTAGCATGTGTTTTTATAAGAATTGATGTGTGTTTTATGCTTAATCGTGTATTATTTGCTTCGCAGGGCATGTAAGAGCCATGGAGGACACAAAGATATGATTTGGGTGAAAAAGAGAAAAAACCAGGTCTCAGTACTGTAGCATATTTACTGTAGCTAGAGTACAGTAGCAGCGATACTGTAGCATCGACACTATAGCTGCCACTGTAGCACCTGGAGAGTTTTCAAGTTAGAAATTGAACCATGACATACGGCCTCATTGCTGCCCTGGATTGAGCGGGGATGATTACTGTAGCTAGAGAAGAGGATAATGTGTTTGAAGGCATACTGCCTCAATGAGGTCCTTATCGAGCCAGTATGGATACTATTGCATGAGCTGGAGTGCACTTTTGCCTACCCTAAAAGGCCTCAATAAGGAGCTCATTGAGCCAGTATACCGCAAGTATGGAGGCCATTTTGAGCCGGTATACCGCCAGTATGGAGGCCATTTTGAGGGTGTTTTGAGTCTATTTTGAGGGCATACGACCTGGTTTTGAGAGGGAATATACCGAGGTTATATGAGGCCATTTTGGAGGCTCTTTTGGGGGACTTTTTGACATCTTGGGCAGCTAACACTTTGGCAAGAGGAGGAGAAAACGAAGGCATCATCTTGGGGAGAGTTTAGCTTGAGGCTTGGAGGTGATCAAGGGCTTGAACTTCAAGGGGAGAGCTTCATCATCAAGGGAGGAGGAACATTCGGCATTCCTTGGGGTAGAGGAAGCATCATTCGTCCAGCATTGCTCTTCTTCACCATCATTCGGACTAGGGAGTGCCATTTATGCTTTTGTTTCTTATGTTTCTTAAGGTTGTGATTCTTGTTTGTATGATGGCACACTAGACCACTAAGGCCACCGGATGTAGGTGAACCTTGGGGGGTTCATCATGTATTGTGGATGCTATACTTTTATTTTGGAATTCATTGGTGTGATTTATGGTTTGACTCATTGTTCTTCATGTCTAGAATTATAAAATGGAGAGATCCTTAGTTCTATATTGAGTTTTATGTGTAGATGTGACCTACTCGCATGTATTAGATCATTAATGAGCTAGAAGGGGTATTCTTGTATCGACATACTGAGAAATTGGATGCTGGTAGCCCCTCCGAATTATAAGGATGGGCTTAGGTTAAGTGTATCCTTATTGCATGTTCTTCCTTTGCTTAATGCAATCATAGGAATGTGATTAGGGAGAGATCCTTATCATTATTCGTATGAGATTAGGGTTTAATCGCCGAGAGATTGAGGTTGAACTAATTTTGAGATCCATCGGTCTAAATCACCCTTGCCATGTTGTTCTTATGCATGCATATATCATGATGACCCCTCATGGGGATCCTCATCCCTATTCCTATTTATCATCATCATTGCTCTTGTGAGTTCTTGCTTGCCTTGGAATTGTTATACTTGTGATTTATTAGCATTGTTACATGTATTAGAGTGAAATACCATGTTTAAGTTGTAAGGTTAGAAAGCAAGTGATGGAGGAGTAATAGGAGCTAGATAGCCCCGTGGAATACGACCCCTGTGTCACTCACAAGGTATTACTTGGCGACCCCGTACACTTGCGGGAAAGCAATCAAGTTTTTGGCGCCGTTGCCGGGGACTCAAGGAATTCTAGGAAACATCTAGCTTATTGCTCTAATAATTTTTTCTTTTCTTGTATTTCTTCTGTTCTTTTGTCTTATTTCATTTTGAGCTTAACTTTCTTTATCTTTCTTGACTTTGCAAGGTACAGTGCATGACACGAGCAAATCCATCAAATCTAGTTGAACTTGACAGTGAAATTGAAAGAACCTTGCATTGAAGACTTAGAGAAGTGGGTGAAAGCACTATTGAAAGAAACATCGAAATTGAGGACACATAATCTGTAATCATGGCCGAAGAAAGACGTACCTTATCCGAATATGAAAGGCCGCAGTTCACGGGTGAAGAATTCAGTGTTCAAGCACCATCCATTGCCACAAACAATTTTGAAATCAAGGCAAGCACCATCGGCATGATCCAGAATTCAGTCTAATTTAATGGTCTTGCGAATGAGGATGCTCATGATCATCTTGCCTATTTTCTCCAAATTTATTCCACTTTCAAGATAAATGGAGTGACAGATGATGCGATCCGGCTTCGACTTTTCCCATTTAGTTTGAGAGATGGGACATATCGGTGGCTCACATCCTTACCACCGGGATCGATCAAAACATGGAAAGATATGGTTGAAAAATTTTTAGGAAGGTATTTCCCTCCAAGCAAAGCGGCGAAGCTAAGGCAAGAAATTTCAGCCTTCAAACAAGGAGAATCGGAGACTCTATTTGAAGCTCATGAAAGATTTAAGGATCACCTTCGAAGATGCCCCCATCATAGTTTTGCTTCTTGGATGCGAGTTCAGATCATCTACAACGGGTTAAACTATGCAACTTGTCAACTAATTGACGCCACAGCGGGTGGATCTCTTAGTAACAAATACCCCGACGAAGCTGAGCAACTCCTTGAATCAATGACAAGCAATGAGTCTCATTGGGCCTCAAGAGGTGCACCACAGAAAGGGGCTGGAATTTATGAAGTTAGTTCCAATGATGCTCATGCCGCAAAGGTTGATGTGTTGTCTCGGAAGCTAGACATGCTCATGAGCAGTAGCTCGAAGTCAGAGTCAGTGATGAGTTGTAGCACTTGTGGTGGAGGGCATGGAGTCACCCAATGTCCTATTGCTAGCTGCTCCATCTCTCCAATTGAGAATGTTGATTATATTGGGGGACAAAGGTGACAAGGTCCCCTTGCGTATATCCCGCAAGTGCACGGGTTTGTCGAAGTAATAATCCCGGGTGAGCGGGGTCGAATCCACAGGGAGTAGGGAGTAAAGATACTTAATTCGATTCTTAGCTATGTGGAGTATCAATAATGATAAGTGTGATAATGATTCAATTCTCAACAATTAAAAGCAACAAGTAAGAGAGCAAAAGTAAGGAGGAGGTAAGGCAATCGATAAAGATGGGGTACTCGGATGATGCTTTCACCTAGGATAATCGCTTCAAGTGCAAGAACTCTCTATTATGCTTCCTAATCAATGCAATGGTGAGTCATGGAAATCCTTACATTCATAGTCCCAAATCTAAGGTCAACTATGCCTAACTCTATTCATGTCCCGGAGGAGAGATTAAATAACCTCTCAACCTCGCACTCAAATAAAGTTGCAATGAGCTCTAGGGATTCCAAGTAATAAATCGCTTCCTAATTATAGACCTAACCCTTTGGTCCAGGCGGAAGGTCCCTAGCCACAATTAAGCCCTAGATACTAAGATCCCCTCAACGCTTCACTCCATTGCACGCGCAACTAGGCCCCAGTGGAGGTTCATCTCTTAGACCATTCACTCTATTATGGCCGCAAAGAACTCAAGGAACGGAGGTAGAATCTATCACATCGGAGGGGAAAGGGGACGCTCCTATACCTCTAGACTCACCCTCTCAACCCTCTCCAACCTAGCTTTGTCTAACGCTCGTGGTGTGTCACTCACTCACAAGGTTACCAACAAGAACTCTCAACCCTAGTGTCACTCTAGGGGAAATGTTCATACAATCAAGCATTCAAGGTTGGAACTCACAATAAACATCAATTTATTGAAAGCATAATAAAGAAGTTCAATGAAAAGAATACATCCTAGGGTTCACAATCACCCAAGTACCCACTAGGGGTTTAGCTCTCCATGGAGCTAAGTACAATCAAAGAAATCGAATGTAAAAGCAATAAATCCATAAAGAAACCCCCTCGATGGTCGTGTCGATGGTCTTGTGGAGAGTTCTCTACTCGTCGCAAGGGATCCTTTGTTCTGCCTAGGATACACCTCGCCGGATCCATGCCCACGAAAGCTCTCCCAATAACCTTCTTCCAAACGACGCGCAATGTCAGAGCCATAGAACCTCTCGAAAACCCTAGGCAATACCCCTCAAAACCCTAGCCGAAGCCCTCTCACAAGTTGGGGAAAAGATGGAGAAAAGAATACCAAAATCGGGGCTGAATCGGCTTTAAATAGGGCTGGAATCGGGCAACTCCCGTGCGGAATTTCCACACGGGCGTGGATAATTTCCACACGCCCGTGTGGATTCTCTGTTTCTCTGATTTCTCGGCCCGCTGTGAACAGTGCTGCTACAGTACTTGCTACACCTGTCCTATGTCTTCGCGTTTGAACCTTAGCAAGATATCCTCCAAAATAGGTGCATTATGATCCACATTGGCCTATTTCCTTCATACTCGGCCTCACAACCCTACCTGCATAAAAGTAACATAAAAACACACATATTAATGTAGAAACCTGAGAAAAGTAATGCTCAGCATAAGGAATGAACGCTTCGCATTCATATCGCACAAGCACTTATCAAAAGGCAACAAGGGAACCCTTATAGCTCGACTTATAATACGGGGTGGAAGTACCACCCAAACTTTTCATGGAATCAGGGGCAACAACAAAAAGCTACACCACCTCCACAAGATCCCCAAATGCAACAACCAGTGCTAGAGAAGAGGTTCACTACTGAAAATATGCTTGCCAAGTTCATGATCAACACTGAATCAAGGTTTAATAGCATAACCAGCAGTATGGATTGTCAGTTCAGTAAGGTGAATGCTAAGCTTGCTCAACATGCCGGACAGTTCAATGAGATAGGCTCCATTTTGAGAAATCTTCAAGTTTCTGTACAATCACTTGAACATCAAGTGGGGCAGCTTGCTAAAGCAAATTCTGAGCGACCTTCAGGCAGTCTTCCTAGCAACACTGAGGAGAACCCAAGAGAGCACTTGATGGTCATTACCCTTAGAAGCGGGAGACAGGTTGAGACAAGGGTCGAAGTTGACCCAAGTGTCAAGGAAACTGGGGTAGCCGAAGTGGAAGACCCCAACTTAATTGAGAAAGTCATTGAGAAAAACAAGCAAGGTGAAATCAAGGAAATTCCACCAAAGGGTTCATCAAAGTCATCTGAGTACAAACCTCCAATCCCCTATCTGGCCAGATTGAAGCAAGATAAGGAGGATGTGTAATTCAGAAAATTCATCAACATCTTCAAGCAACTCTACATAAACATCCCGATAGTGGAAGCTTTAACTCAAATGCCCAAGTATGCCAAGTTTTTAAAAGAATTGCTAACAAACAAGAGGAAATTGGAAGAAGAGGGCATAGTTGCACTCACAGGAAATTGCTTGGCCATTTTGGAGAAGAAGCTCCCACAAAAATTGAAAGATCCGAGAAGCTTCATAATCCCATGTGTACTTGAGGGTGGAGTTCAAGAAAATGCACTTGCAAACTCAGGGGCGAGCATTAATGTTATGCCCTATACCATGTATTTGAATCTTGGTTTGGATGAACTTAGACCCACGAGAATGATTTTACAATTGGCAGATCGATCAACAAGGAAACCTCGTGGGATTATGGAGGATGTGATTGTCCGGGTGGATAAATTTGTATTCCCAATGGATTTTGTCATCATAGATATTGATGAAGATGTGGAGACACCATTGATTCTTGGTCGGCCATTCCTCACTACCTCCGGTGTCCTAATTGACCTTAAAGGAGAAAAATTAACATTAAGGGTTGGAGAGAAAGAAGCAGTGTATACTCTACCGGCGGCCATGAAACACTCCTTAGACCATGATGACATGCTTTATTTTGTTGATGACATTGATCTTTTAATCTCTGATTGTGTGTAGGAGGTACTATCATTGAATCCATTGGATGAGTACTTAGGAGAGCTAGGAAATGAAGATCAAGAAAAACCTCACTCTCCTCTTCCAAGTTCTAATTTGAAGAAACCAAAAGAGAAGGTTATGTGTACCAATGCTAAAGAGAAAGAAAAGAAAGATTCAATGTTGAAGAAAATTTGAAGGGAGGTCTGGGGAAAGAAGAAGAAAGGTATCACTCATTCTCATCCAACAACTCAAGAAAAGAAGGTAAAATCTTCACCTCCCTTCATTCATGAAAAATGTGAAATTCATTCACTGATGTCCTTGAATTTACTGGGGAGAAACACCAACAATTTCGAAGATGACCGGGGGAAATTTCAAATTATTCGAACCCCCGTGAGGTAAGTGAAAAGGTACGTCAGGCTCGTGACGTTTAAACAAGCGCTTCTTGGGAGGCAACCCAAGTATTCGGGGGTTTATTTTGATGTTTGTGTGTTCTTCGTGTTCATGTTCTTGTTATTTTTCATATTCTCTTGGAGTTATTAATTTGAATAAGTCCATGCTCTCATTATTTTGTGTATCATGATCATTTTTCATGTGGTCGTTTACTTATTTTTATTGTTGAGTAGCACTTATTTGAGCTATCATTTCATGCATTAGATCAAAATTTTGAACCATTATTTCATGTTGAAGATGATTTTAGAACACTTTGCAGCCATGCCCATGTGTTTGGAGTAGCATTAAAAGCCTTAAAGCTTAATTTTAACTCCAAACAGCCTCAATGAGTTGCTCATTGAGGCTGTTTGGAAATTCCAAAAAGTTTGGCTTAAGCCAAACGGTGTCAATGAGCTCCTCATTGAGGCCGTTTGGAAAATCCAGAAAGATTGAACTACTCCAAACGGCCTCAATGAGGTGCTCATTGAGGCCGTTTGGAGTTTAGTGTCACATGGAAACCTTGCTACCTTTTCTTTCTTTCCATTCTTCTTCTTCTCTAACCGACCCCTAGCTTCCATCATTCATCAAACCATGGCCGAATCTCACCACTTCTTGTTCTAAATCATCTCCTCATCTCCTTGGGTAGTAGATCTAATGTTCTTCTTCAAGCTAAACTCAAGTGCTCTCAAGCTTTTGTTGGTAAGAAACTTGATGAGAAAAATTTATTCTATTCTTTTCTTCTTGCTTTCTTGTGTTTTTGTGTGGATTATTTCAAGCTTTTAGCTTGTATTTTGTGGTATGAGCATCATGTCTTTGAAGTTTCTTGAAAATATGTACAAATTTTTTGAAGTCATGATTGATGGGAACCTCTTGCAAGTTGAATAGTATCCATACGTGCTCCATATGCCCGTATGGATCTTATTCTCTTGAGTTTCATCATGTTTTTATCCATTTTCATGCAACATTATGCACCCTCTTGGATTTCTTTCATTCTTACTTGAATTATTATTGATGTAGGAATGCCACTCGCTTCTAAACAGCCGAGAAACAACTCTCACACCCCGGAAGAACCCCGTTTCTCTTGTTCTCTTCACAAGTCTCGCTATGAAAATTTAAAGACCAAACCATTTGGTACTTTTCGGCATATTGATTGGAATGTTCTAGGAGAACTCGGGTGAGATGAGCAAGTGAAAGATTTATTTGCTCAAAATGGTTGGACGGAATTATTTTCAATCGATGAATCTACTTTTCGCCAACTCACATTGGAGGTGTTGAGCACCTTTGAGGCGAAGCAAGATGAGAGGAGTATTCTCATTCGACGACAAGGTGTCATTAGGTTCCAAGCTTTTGGCAAGATTTATGAAATGAACCACATGGAGTTTGCAAAATACATGGGAATTTATGATGATGAGTTCATTAGCGCATCGTTGCTTAATCGGCCCCGCATTGATTATCCATTTGGCATGAGTGCAAGGAAATATTAGAAGTCCTTAGCACCTAGTGACACCACAAATACGCGGAAGGCTACTCGTTTGGTGAACCCCCTCCACAGATACATTTATGCTCTCATCTCATGCTCTATTCGAGGTCGGAAAGATAGCATGAGTGTAGTTACACAATCCGACTTGTTAACCATGTATGGCATCCTCAAGGAGTATCCTATCCATCTTGGGCATCTTGTTGCTGAATCGTTCATTCATTAGGGTCAGTTTGTTCGTCTGGGATCTATCTTTGCAGGGCCCTACATCACAAGATTAATCAACGGTATGAATTTGTTGGACCGCACTCGAGGCATGACTATAGTCGGGGATGTGGCACCTCTTGGAGCGCCTGTCTTGCTAGCAATTGGTTTGTTAGAGAAAAAGAGTGGCATATGCAGATCTGCTTCACACTTAACCACAAGAGAATCCAGTCAGCATAACCATTATGAGTCCGAGTCCGAATTTGATGGAGCACCCACTCAGGACCCTCCTGGCACTTCATTCCCATCAGACTTCGACTCTAGATTTAAGACTATGGAGGATGACATTCAGGTTATCCGTCACGAGCAGCGCGAGATGCAAGGATAGATTTACCAAGTTTTAGAGGATCAGCACCAGCTCATAGAGCATTTCCAGCAGTTTGCCATCTCCTCTCGTGGATCATCCTCACAGGACACTACTTCTTCCTGCTCCATCGCCCCGCCATCTGCGGCACCTTTTGATGATATCTTTCACTTCTGAGCATGGACACTTGTCTTTATTTCTGTAGCTTGTTTCTTTGCTTTACTTTTCATGCAAGTGTGTTTGTTTAATTTTAATAAGTTGGGAAGGGGATTCCCTACCAATCTTGTGTAAAACTTTGCTACTCTTTATCTAGTGTTTGTGTATTTTGACTACTCCCTAGTATTTATTTTTGTAATCTTAATTTTTGTTTGTAATGATGATGCCCCTTTATGCCTTTCAGGGCATTAAGGGAGCTTGGTGAGTCTCTCCACATTCCATGGAAGGTGGACCCAACATGGAAAGCTTGCAACACCTTTTGTTCGGGTTACATCTAGCAGTGTGCACAAGAATAAACCGGGGAAGTTCGTTCCACCCTCCTCCATTGTTTTCATTGCATATATTATTATGTTTTTCATGACTAGTGTACATTGGGGACAATGTATGACACTAGGTGTGGGGATGGGTGTATTGTATGTATTAGGGTTATTGTTTGCATACTAGTGTTACCCATGATGGCTTATTCATTCTTGTGAGACTCTTCTAGCATGGATTAATGATTGATTTGAGTAACATACTTGTTGTTGTACTCTATTGTATCTTGTTTCACCTCTAGTATTGTCTTGTGCACTAAATCTTGTGTTGATGCCCTGGGAATAGCCAACTTAACTACTCTAACTCTCTTATATGCTTAACACACAATTTTGAGTACTTGGCCTTAGAATTCTAAGTTCTTTCTTTCAATGATCTCTTAAGAACTTCTAAGTCTTGTTGAGCTAGCCCTAGTTTTGTGGCGTGTAGAGTAGTCTGAAGAAATGATCTAGTGTGAATGTGAAAAAAGAAAATGTGAAAAAAAAGGAAAAGAGAAAAAGAAAAATGAGTCTATGTCAGTATTCCTTTGCTAATGAAGCATGAATGCGTCTATGTAGACTGTAATCGAGTAGTTGGGTGGCTCTTGTGCCTAACCAGCATGTGCACCCTCGAGAAAGATTTCTTTGTGCAGTCTATGTTAGCCAAACTCGAAAAAAATTTGATGAAATGAAGTGAAAATAAAAACCTAGTGATCTTGTTGACTACCTACTAGAGGCTTTGAAAAGGAAAAGGGATTTAGTTGAAGTTCAGGACTTAGAAGGATCTTACTTGTTTATTGAAGTAGCACTTAGCATTTTAAGACTCAGTACTCTTGCATGTGGAGTGATTAGCATCTAAAGGTGTACTTGATTGAAGTCAGTAGACTAGACTAGGTCAGGGCAAATGAAATACAAGGTTCACTCACATGGCACAGACATATAGGAGGTGAGACAGGATCTCTTTGTTGTGCTTAATGTTTTGTAACTCATTATCTAGTTATCATTTTCGAATGCTTGTAGAGTCTTGTATTTATTTGAGCCGGAGGTAATACATTTAGCCACTTATCATTATCTTTGTTTTTCATGATGTGTTTGCTTGGGGACAAGCAAATGCTTAGGTGTGGGGATATTTGATAAGTGTCTAAATGTACGTATTTTAGTATATGTATTCTATACTTCTAGCATGTGTTTTTATAAGAATTGATGCTCATTTTATGCTTAATCGTGTATTATTTGCTTCGCAGGGCATAATGTGATATTTAATGTAGCTAGAGTACTATAGCAGTGGTACTATAGCATCGACACTGTAGTTGCCACTGTAGCACATGGAGAGTTTTCAAGTCAGAAATTAAACCATGGCATACGGCCTCATTACTGCCAGGGATGATTACTGTAGCCAGAGAAGAGGATAATGTGTTTGAAGGCATACTGGCTAAATGAGGTGCTCATTGAGCCAGTATGGATACTATTGCGTAAGCTGGAGTGCACTTTTGTCTCACCCCAAACGGCCTAAATGAAGAGCTCATTGAGCCAGTATATCGCCAGTATGGAGGCCATTTTGAGGGTGTTTTGAGTCTATTTTGAGGACATACGGGCTGGTTTTGAGAGGGAGTATACCGGGGGTATATGAGGGCATTTTGGAGGCTCTTTTGGGGGACTTTTTGACATCTTGGGCAGCTAACACTTTGGCAAAGGGAGGAGAAAATGAAGACATCATCTTGGGAAGAGTTTAGCTTGAGGCTTGGAGGTGATCAAGGGCTTGAACTTCAAGGGGAGAGCTTCATCATCAAGGGAGGAGGAACATTCGGCATTCCTTGGGGTAGAGGAAGCATCATTCGGCCAGCATTGCTCTTCTTCACCATCATTCGGACTAGGGAGTGCCATTTATGCTTTTGTTTCTTATGTTTCTTGAGTTTGTGATTCTTGTTTGTATGATGGCACACTAGACCACTAAGGCCACCAGATGTAGGTGAACCTTGGGGGGTTCATCATGTATTGTTGATGCTATGCTTTTATTTTGGAATTCATTGGTGTGATTTATGGTTTGACTCATTGTTTTTCATGTCTAGAATTATAAAATGGAGAGATCCTTAGTTCTTTATTGAGTTTTATGTGTAGATGTGACCTACTCGCATGTATTAGATCATTAATGAGCTAGAAGGGGTATTCTTGTATCGACATACTGAGAAATTGGATGTTGGTAGCCCCTCCGAATTATAAGGATGGGCTTAGGTTAAGTGTATCCTTATTGCATGATCTTCCTTTGCTTAATGCAATCATAGGAATGTGATTAGGGAGAGATCCTTGTCATTATTTGTATGAGATTAGGGTTTAATCGTCGAGAGATTGAGGTTGAACTAATTTTGAGATCCATCGGTCTAAATCACCCTTGCCATGTCGTTCTTATGCATGCATATATCATGATGACCCCTCATGGATATCCTCATCCCTAGGTCTATTTATCATCATCATTGCTCTTGTGAGTTCTTGCTTGCCTTGGAATTGTTATACTTGTGATTTATTAGCATTGTTGCATGTATTAGAGTGAAATACCATGTTTAAGTTGTAAGGTTAGAAAGCAAGTGATGGAGGAGTAATAGGAGTTCCTTAGCCCCGTGGAATACGACCCCTGTGTCACTCACAAGGTATTACTTGGCGACCCCGTACACTTGCGGGAAAGCAATCAATTATCTACGGAAGAAATCTATGTGTTGAGCTATTGTGAGTTGTTGGAACTATTATATAAGAATAGAACCTTAGTGAAAGGTTTTATAAAGTCAATCGATGTTATTACTTTTGAATAATAAACTAATATGATTTCACTATTCAGTTAAGTTATCGAGTTCAAAATTAGGTCTCTTGTCATTTTGAGTTATGAGTTTTATTTTGGCCAAAAACCCTATATGTTTTCGACAAGTTAACATTACATTTTCAAAGATATATGCAATGTATTTTAAAAGTTTGACAATATTGGTATTTACTCAAGGAAAATGGTTTTGAAATGTTGATATATATACATATATATAGCATGATGAAAAGATTTCAAAAAGGCTTTGACACCATGTTGTTGCAATATTTTGATTTAAACGGTGTTTACAAGCCTATGGCTCCTATTTTTGATAATATGACTAGAATGGTTTCCATATTTTTGATAATGTGCCATGTGACTCAATTAAATGACCGTTGAAACTACGTTATTGTTATTGAGCTTTGATGACAATGTATACGCATATGGCAATGTATTTTGAAGGTTTTTGATGTTGAAAAGTACTGAATAATATTATGATAATGTTATTTCTCCACGGTTAAGACATGAATGATATATGTATATTTCTACATAATTGAATGTAAATTGAATCCCTGTTCTTGAGCTTTAATGTTGGTGGATGATATATTCTTAACATGTGTGGCATGTGTATATTGTGATTTACATTGTTTTAATGGTGACGTAGCTTTATAGCTATTCATTGCAGTGAAGGTCCCCACAGTATATAGCTTATAAAAAGGTGATGTGGGCAACCAATTGGTTTACCTATTTAGGAGGCGCACAGAAAATCTGAATGAAACAAACACTAAAGGAGACACTTGGGGTCACCACACGAGGCTCCCATACGCCAAGAATAAGTAGGGCTAAATATTTTACTATTTAAATTAAAAGCATTCTTAGTGAGTCCAAACATAGTTGCAGCCACAGCTAAGGTGGACATTCTTTAAGACTGGCCCAACTGGTTTTCAAACAATGATTTGTAGATATGAATCATTAGATTTGAAACTCATGGAATTACCCATCTTTTATTAACAGTAATTGTTATCTAAACTTACTTTGTTCAAAAGCTATTTGTTATGTTTAAAAGTGGTTATCGGTAAAACATGTTATATTTGGCGTATCGTTCTCCCATCAGTATTCATTTATCAGGATTTTCTCTCATAAAGATGGTTTACCTTAAC
Organism: Dioscorea cayenensis subsp. rotundata; assembly: GCF_009730915.1. Lineage (NCBI taxonomy): Eukaryota > Viridiplantae > Streptophyta > Magnoliopsida > Dioscoreales > Dioscoreaceae > Dioscorea > Dioscorea cayenensis. The sequence continues at coordinate 8,513,206 of NC_052479.1, forward strand.
TTTGTTTACTTGTTTTTGAACTATTTTTCTTTGGCATTACCTATTGGGTACTCAGAAAGCCTAAAGATTTGCATTGTTTTGAAAAATCTTACTAGTACTGAAATTTCTGTAATTGTCAGCGTTTTCGGGCATGCATCCCCCATTAAACTCCAAAGGGTGTGTAACCCAAGTATGGGTTTTAAAAAAGAAATTGGTAGATGTTGTATTTGATATTATCTTTCTTTACTTTACATATTGATCCAAATATTTTGAGTTAAAGACTTGTGTACACCATATTATTATTTTAAGTTATGCATAACAAAAACTCCATAAAGTTTTCAAACAAATGCATGATTTGTGTATATATATATATAGAACTTTTATTTTATTATTTAAGTATTCATTGGCAACTGAATGCTTTATGATGATTAAAATACTATTTAAGATATTTAAATGGTATTTGGTTAAAGAATAACAAAAAAATGACCACCATCCTCACATTAGCAGACTAGTCACTCATGATGGTTGAGGGATCACCTCACTCTCGCAACATTGGTTAACGTCAGTGATTTATCTACCTTATAAAAAAGTTTTCTAAAAAATTTTTATTTGAACTGATTCTTGACTTAATAAATAATAACAAAATAAAAAAATTATTTTTCTAGAAAATAATAAATATATTAATGTTAATAATTTTGAAAACTAATTACTATATATACTTATTTTAAAAACCAAACTTTTATACAAATATGTACAACCTTATCCAAGTTGTTAGTTGAAAGAATAACACTCTTATTCCCAAACATGGAGGCAGAGAGTAGTAGTTTGTAAATAAATCACAGTAACAAAGGTAATGCCCTAAGTTCTACCTATTTCTGAGTTTTATCATGCCAATGCATAAATAAAAACATTACACAAGGCTAACAAAATGATGTAAATACATGTAAGGACATACTGGATTTACATCCGAAGATAGACAGCAACTTCTAGTTTCAATTCAAAAAGACAAGATAAGCAAATGATATTTATTACAATGTTAGGATTATCTCAATGAATATAAAAATTAAACCTTTCAGCTGCTTCCTTTCACAATGGTTGGCAGGTTGCGATGTTCAAAACCATGAAATACAGAATAGGATAACAATCTAAGCTACATGCATCGTCTATAGTTTTAGTGAAAACATCACTTCTAGGAATGGAAACCTAAGTACATTCTCCATAATATCCCCAAAATCACACATCACAGAGTTGAAGAAATATTCTACACACAAAGAACCATATTGAAGTGAAATTCATCGAGCAAGACAAACTAACCTCTTTGATTGTGTTGTCACATCCTGAAAGTACTAAGTAGAACAGCAAGATGTCCTTGAAAAGCCTCCAGATGAATCACCAACATTGATGGCTGTCCCTAGAATGGGCGGTGCTGTTGCAGCGGCTTCTTGGGCTGCAAGCGCTTTTTTGCTTATAATGTGGTAGATTTCTGTTAGAATAGTCTGGAATGCCTTTTCAATGTTGTATGCTTCTAGTGCCGAGGTTTCAAGGAAGGAAAGCCCTTCCTTCTCAGCCAATTCTTGTGCATCATCTTCCTGAACTGATCTTAAATGTTTCAGATCTGACTTGTTACCAGCCATCATGATAACAATGTTAGAGTCAGCGTGGTCTCTGAGCTCGCGTAGCCACCTTTGGACATTGTCAAAAGTTTGCCTCTTTGTTATGTCATATACCAGGAGAGCACCCACAGCACCACGGTAGTAGGCACTTGTGATGGCACGATACCTTTCTTGCCCAGCAGTGTCCCATATCTGTGCTTTGACAGTCTTACCTTCTATCTGTTCAGAACGCAAACCACTATTCAACAATATTTCTAATTTATCTCATTGAATTTATCATAAACCAAAAGTTCAAGAAAATCATAACGCATTGTTGTTTTGCTTTGTTATCTAATTTTCATGAATTTTCTAAATCATAAAATAACTAGGGAAAGTGGTTAGTTATCTTGTGAAAGGTCACCAAAGTAGTTGTTCCAAAATTAGGAAAAGATGTAGATAGCATGAAACATTAAAAGAACCCCCAATTTAAGACTTTAAAACATGCAGGCATCGAACATCAAATTTTACTTAATAAGATATGGGCTCACTAGCTATCATCAAAAAGGCATGTATTGGTGTGTATTTTGGGAAGAAAAAATTGAACAAAGTTTGGAAAATTTTTTCTGAAAAAAATCAGGAAGTGATCAAATGCAAAGATCTTCATTATCCATGGGTGACTGAAGTTATCAGGTGTGTTTTAGAGTCAGCCTTAAAAACAACTAAAAAACTTCAGAATAAATAGGTGTGCAATTCCTTGAGTCAAACCACAATTAAGAAATCTGTCATTCTCAGTTTAAGTTAAATTAACACCTGCCCTTTTGATAGTAAATCAAGCCAAAAGATAATTCTGTCATATGCAAACCAAACATAGATCTTAGCAGCCCAATTCAATCCAAAAGCCTAAACTAATAGGATGAGAGAGCCAATTGGATGTTCAAATTATAATTTACCAAATTAAAGGATGTGGGACTATTAATAGCTGTCATAAATTCAAAAAAGATACTTTATTTTCTTCGGTAAGGTTAAATGCAGAAAATAATACATAGATAACAGAAACAAAAGAAAAAACTTCACTAAATTTTTCTCTACTTTTCCTTTTATAATTTTTTGTTCCTTCTCTTTTCTTTTACTCTTATCTCGTGTTTGACCAAACACATTGTAAATACAAAAAAGCCCATATAAAATTAAAAGATGAATGCTTGAACCAGAACAAAAAATAAATTCACAAGCTATTCATTACAATCGCCACCAAACCAGGCATGCTGCTATGCAATGGAGAACTATTTGATTCAAAAAAAAAACTCTAAAGTTATTACTCAGTTGCAGTATCCAATGCTGTCATGTTCCATGAAATATACAAAGTTCTAAAGAACTAAAGAAGTTGATAAAGATCCCCTTTTTCTAAAATTAACTTACTACATTCCCCCTTCACCTTGTTTTGTTCTTTTCTTTTCCTCTAATTCCCATCAACCCAAACACATTATAAAACACTAAATGTTCGAATACGAGATCAATCCACAGACTACAGATTAAAATCAGTTCCCTGCATATTTCTATAGCCTCTGAAATACAAAAATTTCTGATGGAATCTTTCAAGATCTGAAGAAAAAAAAGAAGCTGATAAAGATTCCATCTTTCTTTACATGTTTCTATACTACTGTCCTATTCCATGGAATATCTAAAGATCCAAAGAACTACCAAAAAAAAAAAAAAAGTTGGTAAAGATGTCTCTTTCTAAAATCAAGCACTATTTTAATGAAAAATCCAAAATAAAGACCTCAATCATTACACAAAATAGTATGGTAATCTAAATACATAAACTGCTTAATTTATACAAGAAATCAGAGCATAAGAAGACCTGGAGAGTCCTGGTGGCGAATTCCACACCGATGGTGGATTTAGATTCTAAGCAGAACTCATTCCGGGTGAACCTTGAGAGGATGTTTGATTTTCCAACGCCTGAATCACCGATCAAAACGATCTTGAAGAGATAGTCATACTCGTGGTCCACCCTGTGCCCCATTTACCGATCTCTATACTTGCCCTTGCCCTTCGATCTGATGCACATGAAATTCCAGATCAAAATTCCACTTTGAAGATTAAAATCACGAAGAAAATGGATTTCCAATTACCTGTTTTCAGATCCGGTCGAGGGATTTAGGAATTTGATGGTTTCGCAGAGAAGCAATCGTGAGAAAGGAAGGATGCCGACGAAAAAGCATTTTGAAACGGCCACCCAACGAGTTCTGCACTCGAATTTTCGTATTTAACCCTATAAAAGAAGTTATTTGCTTATATGTGAGAATTATTCATTTGAGCCCCTAAATGTATTTTTTATTTAACCCTATAAAAAAACATTTATTTGACTTTGAGATTAAATATTTGTTAAAATGACCTTCAGTGTACAAAAGGGCAAGTATCTCAACTATTATTGTTTTGTTTTCTGTCTGCTGAAAAAAAAATTAAATGTTTTTTTATTCTCATTATGAAAATAGGTTGCATAAAATGTTTTTTTTTCTTTTTACTTTTTTTTACTTTTAATTTCTCTTTGTTTTGGAAAACTGATGAAGTGGTGTCCAAATTAGTTATACTCAAAACGATAAACATGTTTTTTTATTATTAATTTCTTGTTAATATCTTTATATTATTAAAAATTTTATCTTAATATGGATTATTTCAAATTTTTATGCTAAATAAATTTTAATTATATAGAGAGAGGTATCATCTTCCGGGGACGTTTGAATTTCTAGGGACGTCCTCACAGTAGCCATTAGATTGGGATCTATTAGCTGATGTGTTATTTTGACAATAAAAAGAGATATAACGGCTGTTGTGTAAGGAAAAAAGGGGAAAGGAGATCCATCGCACTTCCGGTCTTCGCCTGGTCTCCATCGCCTCCATCCTTCGCAACGCCGGCCGCGCCCGGTCTCCATTGCACTCTAGTGGCCCTCTCCGCGCAGGTGTTGCTTGGGTTCGGAGGAGATGAGCTTCAATGATGAGATTAGGGTTTTCACCGAGGAATCCAAGAAGTAGTGGATGGATCTAGCGGCGCCAATCGCCATGACCGCTCTCTTCACCTATGGCATCAACTCCTCCATCTAGATCTTCACTTATCATCTCAGTGCTCCCCTATTCTCCGCCATCTCCACTGCCCTCACTTTTTCTGCTCTAACTTGACTTTTGGCTTCCTGGTTAGGGCTCGAATATCTCACTCATCTCCTCTGTTCCCATTTTGTTCCTTGATTCTCATCATGATGATTTAGGGTTTGAAGTGCTGTGTGGCCACTAGAGGGCCGCATACCTCTACCCAGGTTGTGCGGCCACTAGAGGGCCACACACCTCTACCTAGGCTGTGCGATCGCATGGAGGCAGCATGGAGGCCATATGGTTCACTGCCAAGTATTGCTACAATGCTCTATGTCTAAATTTCGCCTCCTTCTCACTCGATGTTTGGGGACACATATGAGCTTCAAATATGAATGATTTGCCCTCCAAAACACTATAAAACATACTACTCCAAGCCCTAAATGATCTTTTGATGTCCTGAAATATAATTAATGCAAAAAAAATGGTAAATGGACATCGGTGTTGTGAAAAATGCATGAAAGTGTACAAAATAGATCAATGAAATATAGTGTGTCTAGACGCTTATCATTTTCGGCAATGAATGTTGTGAAAACTGACTTAAGCAACATAATGGGAGACGAGTGGATGCACAATAGCCTAGTTGTCTATATCAAGCAAGAGGTTTTTCAAAAGTTAAATTAAAAAAATAAGAAAAGCAAAAACAAAAACAAAACTTGGAAAATAACAAGACGTTTCCATGTGAATTAGATGATAAACAAAAATCCTAACAACTTATTTTCCAATCAATAAAAAAATTATTACTACCTATATGTATGCACATTTTTAATATATTAATTTAATAAATAGATCTTGTAGAGTAAATATTGATGATAACCTTACCATTTAACACATTCCTTTTATAAAGATGTTAACTGGAGACTCATGAACCAATGGCTTTGTAATTATTGAATTATAACAACAATGTAAATGAGATCATCTCTGTTATTAAAAAAAAATCTTAATATTGTTTCATCCATTTTGTAAATATTTTCTATAGATAAATTTAGATGTAAGATAAAAGTAATAACCAAATAACAAATCAAATCAATATACAAAATAAGATAAGATAATATTTTAATTACTCAATAAAACATCAACTTCAAACAAATAAGACATGAAATAGACATGAACAAAGTCTGTACTCGTAGATTGGAGGTGATAGTGATGATAGTCAAAAGATTTAATCTAAGAAAAAAAAAGGAAAAAAAAGGGAAATTTAATCAGAGAAATATGATAAAGAAGAAGATGATGTAGTGCATATACACTTGAGGGGCAAGAGAGGAGCAACCAAAATTAATTATAAAATAGAAAACATTATGGACTTTTTTAAGAATTATAATTTTTTATGGAGTTGTCTCAACTCTTCGCATCGAAGAGGAGACCTATAAGCCATTTCATTATCAAATAGACCTTAAGCCCATTTCATAACTTGGTTCAAATTAATATATTATGTATAGGTTTATCATGTTACTCTCAAGATTAATGGATCGATTTGATGTGACTATTATGTTGGGAATTTTATGAGGTACTAGATAATGAAATCAAATGTCAACAGACTAGCATAACAATGTACTACACATATGTACTAGACATGCCATATGAGATTGGATATTTGGTTGAAGAAACATGATAAAAGTTGGAGGATAAAGGGACATCAAAGGGTTAAAGGTTTGAAGGGATGACAAATTTGGGGACTGGATATTATCTAGAGTATCACGGCATTAAAAGATTATCTATAACATTTTCTTTTTTTATCCTCTGTCCCAAAATACATCCTTTTCCAAAGAAAACTATAAACTTCTGCATGAACGTCAACTCTCTTTTTTAGCTTCCTATGTCAGTAGCTTCTCTCCTTATCTCCTTTAGCACTTTTTATTTTTTGATTTTCTTTCTTGATTCAACATTTTCTTATTTATTTCCTTTCTATCCACTTTTTCTTTGTTTCCTTTCACACTGTCCTTTGAGTTCATTCCCCTTCTACTTACAGTGGGAACATTACATTCCTAGAATATGATAACTTGGGCGATATTACCAGGAATGTGATTACTAACTTAGTAAGTGGCATTGTTGAAGTTTTTCACCATCATACCTTTTAAATCCCATAAAATCATGAAAACTTCAATTTCTTTAAAAATTTTAAAAATAAAAATTTCATAAAATGTAAAAAACATATTATTGGGAATATGATTGCCAACTCGATATGTGGTAATTTACTATTCTGGCCGGAATGTGAAATTTGTCCTATTATACTCTTTAAATCTTATAAAATCCAAAAAAAAATCAATTTTTTAAAAATTAATAAATAAGAAATTTTACTGTTTTTCCGTTCCTCACATATCTTTATGTGAAAATATATTTTTTGAAATATTTAGTTGGAGATAAGAAAAAACATTTGAGATTGAAAATTTTCAAATATTAAGTTGAAGAAAAAAATTATATTTATTTAAAATAATTGTATTTGACTTAATTAACATTAATAAAAATTAAATATTTTAAAATTGAAATTTACTTTTCTTAATAATGACACATATTTATTGTTAAACAGTTTTGATATTTACATCAAAATTTTATATATTTTGATATATTTCACACCAATTATGTAAGGGTATTTTAGTAAAAAAATCAATTGATAATATAAGATTCCCAACTAAACAAACATGCTACTGTTACATTCCAACAACGTTATTACATTGTCAACCAAATAAAATTACACGTATTTCGGTCAATATGACTTCAGAATCACATTCCTCGTAATCCTATTTCTGATGGTAATGTTTGATTTCTTGAATCAAATGTTCCATGAATGTTATTATTGGGAAGAGCTAAAATTGGCAAGTTGTAACCAAGTTTGAAACAAGTATCCTATTAATAAGGAGGAGGGCATTAGAAGAGTTTAGCATTTATACACTTAAATAGTTGATAAGTCGGAGAATCTTTAATTTGGCATTAAAGATCCGTCAGGATTTGTATGGCATATTTTTTGACAAAGAGTGCTATTTGAACATTATGGGATAGTGGGAGCATATATCATAAATCCATTGGATTGATGTATTCAAATATGACTGGCAACAATCTAATTACATGGGCTTTACACTTTGATTGTCAATGATTGGGATAGTTGGTTATGATCATATAAGTGAACTTTAGATCTGATGCTTGTGATGTCTCATTTATTAGTAGAGTTGTTAAACTCAGTTTACCCTTTGGTGGGGCTGACCTCAAAGTGCAACAATGTCAGACAAGTAGTAGTCATCAGTGATTATGAAGAAAGAATTTATTCTCTTAGAAGTTAATGGGTTAGTATCATATGTGACCATTAGTAGGTAAGATTAGAAGACCTTGACCAAGGTAGCCAAACTAATTGTGTGGGATACGAAGGGTAGTTTGGTAATTTTACTCTACTATGGTTATTTACATATGATCAAGTTTTGTGAGTTTGATGATTACCATGGCTCTTACTCGGTTGAGATACAAGAACGAAAGGGTTTATACACATATGATAATCATAATCATAAAGGTTTATAATGATCTACTCATTCGTGTTCATTTGGCCTACGAAGTGGGGCCACAGGGCTGGCTAATTGTCATCCACATCCCTTAGTATCCTCTCATTGCCAATGGAAACAAACCTAGAGAGCTATGTTTAAAGGAATTAAGAACCAGTCTCGTTTTGAGTGTAGGAGTAAAATTATCAGTTTACAATTTTACATAATAGGATGAGTAAAATTGTAAATTGGCATAGGATTTTTGTCTTATGTTTAAATTTTGATTGAAGTTTGATGGAGTCGAATAATTAATCAAAATTCTAAGGAGTTGAAGACATAAGTGGTTTTGAGTTGCTTTAGGATTTATATTTATAATAGGACTTTATAATAGGATGATGTTTGTCATATTTTATGAAGTTTCATATTTCTACTAGGACTTCATAATAGAATAGTATTTATCATATTTTATGAAGATTTTATAAATATGACTCCACTCTAACCCTTAAGAAAAAGAAGAATTAATTATATTCTCTTTTGAGAAAAATCTCCTATCATTCTCTTCCTCTCTAACCCTAGCCACTATTTGGAGAAGAATATGAGATTGTTTCTAAATTTTGGCATGTAATCTAGAGGCATAAGACTTTTGTTCAGCGATTGAAAATCTACGACAATCAAAGAAACATATTTGGCACATCAAAGGAGAAAGTTTGGAACATCAAGAGATAACTTTCTTGATCTTTTTAATTAAATTAAGGTGTTCATCATATCAAATAATTGAAACTGCAATTTTGTTTTTGCTTCCATGCTTCTGATTTTTTCCAATAATTTTGTGATATTTTCTAACGGTTATAACTTAGTTAGCTTTGATAGGTGAGCAAGCTGCAACTTGGTTGTAACACCAGATTTAGTAGGTGTTAGATTTTGAAGGTACTAAGAATCAAAATAGAAGAGGAAGGTTTTGAGAGCTTGTATGGTTGAAGGACTTTATAAGACTCGAAGTTAGGGATTTAGGATGCATGTGTGTGTGTGTGTGGTGTGTGTGTGTGTGAGAGAGAGAGAGAGAGAGAGAGAGAGAGAGAGAGAGAGAGAAGGTGTTTATATCAGTTAATCTAGAGGGAGTGCTTATTGTTTGTGATGATTGTGATCTTGGTGGAGGGATGTCACGTCAAATCTTGTTGGAGGTTGATCAAGGCAAGTCTTCAGGGATGAGATTGTGTGTTAATCATCAGTGATTGAGAAGGTGAATTTTTATACATTATATGACAATTAAATCTAGTTTTTTTCCACTTCTAGTAGATTGTTTCTCTAGTCTTGGTCCCTTAAACGTAGGCGTATGGTGCTGAACTACACTACCAAATCATTGTGCCTCTTCCTTTCTTCAATGTGGTGTGTATGATTGCTTGATTATTGGAAATTACTAACCCATAACCCTAACAGATGTAATGGTAATATTATTTAATTTATAGTCTCTATTAAATAGAAGGATAACTTGGTGACATGAAAGGAAATATATTCTCTAATAGAGAAACTTCTTGGCATATTAGGATGTTCTCTCTAACTCACTACACCAATTTTCAGTTTTAGAAGCAGTTTACTAGAGGGGGTTTTTAAAAACCGTCTCCATAATTATGTTATAATTTTTTTTATTAAACTATACAACCGGTTTACAAAAACCCCCTCAAATTAAAAAAAAAAAACTCTTTCTCTCTCCACTCACTCTCCACACTCTCACTCCCTTTCTCCATAATCACTCACATGGTCACCGGCGGGTGTTGAGCTTCGCCGCACCGCCGCGCTGCCGAGCACTCACTCACACGATCACCGCCGGATGTTGATCTTCGACGCACCGAAGCACCACAGCCAGTGAGTCCTAAACCCCTCCTCAGTCCTCCCTTCATTCCCTATGGTCTCCAGCTGACGTTGAGGCGCCGGAATTGGTTTTTTCCTTTTGCCCTTAGATTTATGAATGGTTGATTAGGTCAAGTGCTTTGTTGAGGATTTTTCATGGATGTGATGTTCGGGTTAGTGATTCTAGGTTTTAGTATACCTTTCAGATCAAGTGTAGTAATTCTAGGTTTTAGATTATGGATAGATTTTTATAAATGTGGTTCTGCATTGCTTACTTTGTCGTTGGACCTTGACACCTCGCTGGGAAGCTTGATCCGAGGGAACCTAGCTGGCCATGATCGGGATCTCTCTCTCTCTCTCTCTCTCTCTCTCTCTCTCTCTCTTGAGAAATCTAAGCTTCTTTTGAGGAATTTTTTCAGGTTTTCTGAAATTATTTTGATAATTGGGGATTTTTTTTTCTTTTATTTATTTTTATTTTGAGAGATCAAAATGTTTGTAGAACCATTTTCATTTGTTTGAAATTTTTAGCTAGAATTTTGTTTTTGGTGTATCTAATTATGGGGTTTTTTCCTAAATATTTTTTGGATCTTCTTTGTTGATTTTATTTTATTTTTGTTTCTTTTAATAGTGATTCCACTAATTTTGATCATTTGGTTTCCATTTTTGAGGGAGTTGTTTAAAGTTTATCTTGTAATTGAGTGATGTAGTCCCAGATTTAGTTTTGAAGGTCTATGCATGGAGCTATTGTTAGATCTATGCTTTGATATGATTTTGTATATTAGGGTTTTTTATGGTCTGGTCTATGTTTCTCATTTTGATGTTTGAGATAAAGATGTAGTGAACCACGTTACTTTTTTTGGGGATGTGTTAGGGTGTTCTCTTGATTTAATCTTCTTCTCCATGTTTTTTAATCTTTGATTTGTGAATTAGAGCAACAAACGGGGAAGACAGTGGCCAATGTTGTTGGAGGTGCAGCTGGACTAGAGTTTGTGGTGATTTGCTTGCTTTTTGCTAGGTCTTTAAGAAAAGGCAAAGATGGTGAGTTCTCAGTTAAACAAACTCCATTTTTTATGGTTTAATATAATGATTTGAATGTGCCTTCACCCACCGAACACACCCACTAATTGAGATCTTGATATAATTTTTCTCATTTATTAAATTCATAAGTGACAACTACAATGAGTTTAGCTCCATGCTATACACCACAACAGTGAACATTATTTTAAAGATCATAATAAACAATTCTATTGATCCAACAATCAATCAATAAGTACCTATCTACTCACCAATACATGGTTCTTTCAAGAGACATGGCAATGCATCCATTGATTCCTCTTTATTGATTACTTGGAAGCAACACTTTAAAAAAATACCAGAAGCACTGACATCTTAACATGAGAGACATTAAAGAAGCTCATGTCATCAAAAATATTTTATGCTTACCTTTCTGCAATACTATCATGAATAGACTTATTGAAGGGATAGTTCCCACTTAGGTGCCTGGATTGGGATAAATCCCTAAGTGCCACCTAATTATATATAAAATAATCAAAGGAAACATGAAAAGCCACAGACAGAAGTAATGCATTCCTACAAATACTTGCATGTCCTTTCTCTGAAAACAAGTCCATTTTTTTGGTATCTTTATAGCTTTCTTCTTCCAAACCTTTTCTTGTATTTTCAAAGGGATGTGGAAGAGCCCTTCACATCATAATACTGTTCTTATTTGCATGTATTTTGGAAACTGAAAAGTCAAGACATTAATCATTCTTAGTATCTACAAATATTGGTGCAATACATTTACTAAATATATATCCATTATTTACACATATTAATTTGATTTAATTATCTTTCCTTGTCTCCTCCATCAAAGATTTAATTATCCATTATTGATTGATTGATCCAACAATCAACCAATAACCCTTCAATCAACATCCTATAATTCTTTGCATTTTTTGCATGCTATGAACCTCTTTTACTGTTGATTTATCTACAATACTTACAACCTGAGCATCTTAGTTGTATAATTCTTTGTATTTTTTGCATGCTATGGACCTATTTCAGTGTTGATTTATATACTGTACTTGTGACTTGAGCATCTTATAATTCTTTGTATTTTTTTGCATGCTATGAACCTATTTTACTGTTTATTTATCTACAGTACTTGTGACCTGAGCATCTTAGCTGTATAATACTTTGTATTTTTTGCATGAATTATGGAGGCTTTCTGTGTCACCATTATGCACATTCCATCACCTTGTGTCATTTAGTTTGACTTCCTTTTCATAATATATTGTCTTTTTTTGTTGAATTTTTGCAAGGCTAAAAAAAACTTCATCATTAGTTTATATGAAATTTTCTCTTCTGAGAATCTAGTAAACTGTTACTTTGTTTTAAGCAGGAGATTTCTTATATATTCCTCTAGCTTAGGGTTATAACATGTTGATCCTTGCAACCACAATATTTTACAGAAGTTGTAATATGATGCATGAAGTATCTCTTTTTAAAATAACATCTACAAATTTCATTCATCTATGTGGAGTTTTATGACTTGTAAGCTTTAGGTTGCTTTTCCCAGCTTTAGGAGGGTTGCTTTATGGCTATGATATTGGCGCGACATCAGGTGCTACAATATCTATAGAGGTAAGCAGGAAGGAATACACTCTGTTGGCTATTTAGCAGAGTGTCTTCCTTAATTAAACATTTTGCTTAAGCAAAATTCTGTTACTTACAGTGAGGCAGTGATTTCTGATCATTCTTTGTTTCTTATGGAAAATACTAGGAGCTAGTTTGAACAAAACAAGACAAAGCAACAACTGGGAACAAAGACCTTTGAGTCAAAATCAGGATTTATTTTGTCCTCTTTCTTCATTATTGCATTTACATGTTCTTTTGGGCATGACCTGGTAATGTTCCAAGTTATGCTTATGTCCTCTTTCTTTATTTATAGGATGTTGATTGTTAGGGAGCCTTTTTTTAGGCTTTCACATGATTATGAATCTCATACTTCAGACTAGCAACTATAAAATAGTATAGCTACATACTGACCATGAAATCAAACAATTAGTTTTATCAAAATCCTTCAAACATAAATTTTCAGCTTGACATGCAACAGACAACTAATTATTTTTTACATACAGTGATAAGATTATTGAGCATACTTTAAGAAATCTACAAGATCTGGAGATTAAATAAATTAACTTATCCATCTATGCATGCAATGATACTAATTCAGTACTGTTGTCATAGGATTATCAAACCTATCAGAGAAGACTTTATGAGTATAGTGATATTTCAGTATGAAGTTTGTTATTTTGGTATGAGGGGTGATGAGTTATTGTGACTTCTCCGCAATCTCATGTTATTGCATAGTATTAGTTTTGTGGCAGGTTGTGGGTTGTATACCCTTTTCCTATTTTCAAGTTAGAAAAGGATCTCCTAATTGTTTTCACGGGAGATTAATCTCCAAAAGAAACAAGATGCTAGAGGTATAAAAATTAAAATTTCATCAATTTATTCAATCTTAATGACAAAGAAAATCTAATTACTAAAATAAGTAACTGTCTAAATTTGGAATATAACTCTAATTTTGGGAGGGATAATGCAAGACAATTGGACTTTCTAAATTTAGAAACTCACTAAGCCACAAATTGTAAGGAATATAAGGCTCTCTGAACTATAAATGGTGTATAAAGTAAGAATCTCAATATTGGAAATACAATATAGAAGAGAACTAGAAGCTACAAATATTAGAAAATTTAACTTCCAAAATGATGAATTCTAAAATCAGGATTGACCAAGTATCCTGGGTGACTTAGCCATGGCATCAAGCCAACTCAGAGGTTGATGGAATGGGTGTCATGACATGTTGGTCATGCTATTCGTGAGAATTATTATTCTACCTGTGAACAACATTGAGCACTTATACGAAAATCAACACGAATAACCTTTATTTAGGAATAGTACTTGGCTACCATTAAGTTATTCAATTACATTAGTTGACTATTTGGGGTGTCTTTGAAACTGCACCGTATTTTTCATTGCATACATTTTCAACTTATTGTTATTCCTTCTCTTATTGATTGATTATCATGTAATTCATTCGAGTGTTTTAGGAACCTTGGTAAAAAACAAAGTCGGTTCCAGATCCTTTTTATGGGTTAAATAATGAAGGCATACTAGATATTGCTGATTCTGGAAGAGAGTACTACACATTTTGGTTTTTTTCACAACTTTTTGAGTTTGCAAATTGGTAAGAACAATGTTGTTTCTGTTTAACTTGAGCTTTACAAGTTCCGTAATTCCTACGTGTCGAGTGTAACTTATACGTTTGCTATGATTTTGGCCATTTCTATTCTGATGCCTGCCTTTTACTCAAGTTTAGTTAACTTGTTGGTCTTCCCTTCTCTCTATGCTGTGTTTTTTAGTATTAATGATGGATTTACTGAAATTACTCTTGCTAGCATCTGTCATCTTAGCTTCTAAACTTTTATCTTTTATAGATCATAAGTATCCTTTCTTGTCCAGTGGAAATAGAGTTAGTAACCTGATCACATAGAGAAGAAGAAATAATTCTTGCAGCTAAAAAAATGGGGATCTTGATTGTTCATCTAACGTCATACTTTAGTTTGATGTCTTGGATTGATATTTTCTTGATCTTTTATGCTTCATTTGCAAGTTAGACCAGGTATCAAAAAGTGAATTAATGTTTGGAAGATGATAATCTCGTTAGTTGAGATAAATGATGCCATGGGCCATCACATGATGTACATTAACTCATGGTTTGAATTTAGGAATAAATAGCTAAACAACTTGAGGCATTTGAGTGACCTGAGCTTTTGGTATCATCAAAATAATATTTTCCACTGTATGATCTACATGACCATGTTGATTTCATATATGCTATCACTTGTGTCATTCTTATCTTGGCAGCTGTGGTCACTATGAGTTCATACTTTAAGTCTAAATATGTGAGTGGTTTGCACTTTGCATTCAAATAGAAAAATATAATCACACACACACATCCTATGATATACTCTAAAAAGATAAATAATAATAAAATATAAAAAGAAATGCAGAGATGTGGTTGGTGGGGGGAGTGGGCATAACAAGAAGAATGGTAAGGTAGTGTGCAGTCATTAGTCCCCTTCAATTGAGTGAGTCTCTATGAGCTATATTGCAGTGCAGTGCACTACAAAGGTGGTCTGTGAAGGAAGGACAACAGAATCTCTTAATTAGGGCACTGATTGATTAATAAAGGAAGGGACTACACCCTTTTGTCTTTCTCAGCACTGGCTGTGTTGTACCCAGTCCAAATTTGGACCTAGGATTTTCTCTTATTTTTTTGTGAATGCATTAGGGTAAAATGGTCATTTTGCATTAATAGATTTTCTTGGATTGCACGATTGATTATGATGCGAAAAGCTACGCCATAAATAGGGAGCGAATTCGGTCATTTTGGATTTTGTTTCCATTCTTGTGTTAGAGGGCGATAGAGTAATTTAGAAAAGAATAAAAACATTGTAGCAACCCATTCTCGTAGTTAAACTAGCTTTGTTCATCGTAGTTTTCTGTATAACACTATTGATTACATCGATAACTTTATGTACGAAATCTGTATGTGACCAGATCTTGTTGAAGTGTCTTGTAGCAACCCGTACCTTGTAGCAACCCGAGAATTAATATCCAAATTCTTCTCTTCCTTCTTCTTTCCTTCTCCTTCTTTGCTTCTCCATGCTTAGCTGAACCCTTAAAATCCCTAACTATTTCCGCGACCAATTCCGACGAACCAACACCAAAAAATTTACTCCCCACATCCTCTTTAGGTAAGGTAAGAGCCTTTATCCGAGTTTTTAGTATGTATTTCTTCCGTATTTTCATTGTATTCATTATTTATAAACCTAGACCAAAACCCTAGATTTTTCATGATTTGTTGGAAGTTTTTGGGCTTAAAATGAAACCCTTGATGTTGTCAATTGTTATTCATGAGAATTGTGTCAAAAATTTCATCGTTTGATGTTGTAAAATGAGAAAAACCATTTATGAGTTCGAGTTTTTCATGTAGCATTCCGATGTTACTGTCGCACCAGAAAACTTTGGCCTTTTATTGTATTTCTTTGATCCCAATTGAAGCTTTCCATTCATTGAACTTATTGGAACTAGAGTTTTACTTCATTACGAGTCGTTTGGGTCCAAAATGACCAATGTTTGCCCTAAAAACCCTAAGGTTTCGTATTAGACATGTATAAATGCATTTGCATGCATTTTTCTTTTAGCGATCATTCTTGTGTTCATTAGTATTTGGATTCCCTGCTTGTATCTGGGTGGCGAAGCATCCTCGAGGGAAGAGCAGCCAATCGGTGTCGCGGCGTCTCCACGCGAGGCAACATGTAGCGTGAGTGGGTTATGTTGAGTGCACAATTCTAATTGAGTATCGAAAATATTTTATTTGCTTTTGAAAGGATTTCCATGGCTTTATCATGTTTTCAAATCACGGCTATAGGAGAAAAGAAAGTGTAGATGACTACTAGAGACTATGGTTTTATTTAAAATGACTTGTGGTTTACTCTACTGAAAAATCATGAGAAAAGCTTTGTTAATGTTGTACTTACGTTAGTTGAGATTGAACTTGAGGATATACATGCTTGGTGGATGAATGGAAATTGCCTGATTATTACAACAAGTTCATGGAGCTTATGGGTTTATAAGTAAAATTGATTATGTATGTTCAATGGATGATTTAATCTCCCTAATGATGCATAATTTTACGAAGTTTTTGAGGGCATGATGTGATAAACATGGTACATGGAACTCGATGAAGTCTTGAATGCTAAGGTATATGACTACACTAGTATATTGGAATTGGAATAACTTGTGGAACCTTATATATGATTTTTGGCTAGTCAGTTGAGATTTATGCTAATATATTCTTTTGTAATGTCACGAGGAACCATGGGTGACATAATTACACTTATGTAGTAGGATTCTCACAAATTGATGAGGTTTGTTCTTGTGAGCATAGTGTAGGGTGCTTAATTGTAGTTTGATCATATCGGGATATACATATGTATATATATATATATATATATCAATGGTGGATGCCAATGATTATGATTATTATCCTAAATGGAATTTATTTAGAAGGTTGATGATGAATAGCTTGAGCTATATATGTGACAAGTGTTGAATTGCAAAGATCGAATATTCACCTGAATTTTTAATAATAGTTTGATTTAATACATCCTTAGAGGAGATAGTCAACTATGAGTATTTTTGACAATGAAATTATTATAGATGAAGTAAATATTAATGTTGAGGTAGTGGCACTATGATAAGGATCTAAGACATTGTTGAGTATAAGAGGCTCGAATAGTAAAGAAAGCTAGTGAAAGTAAATACCTAATGATGTGTAAAGTAGGATTTAATCAATGTATATTGGTAGGTGTAAATATATGTGATGAGATGAACATATTTTCATGACTTATAAAAAGTATTTAGAGGTTGTGATAGACTAGACCTTGCAGGATTAATCTTGTATTTGGAGGAAAAGCTTGGTAAGTGAAGAAAGGAAAAGCTAGAATGATCCTAAGTAACTTGAGGTTTAACTAGAACAAAAGCTATGCTTGTTTTGATGCACTTTTATTGTATTTCAAAACTTAATGTTTCTTTTTACCTGCTTGGCATCAACTTTTTAGAAATGGTTTGTAAAACCTTTCACTTGTATAAAGCATGCTTTTTGATATTTATAGTTATGAAAACAAAAGGGGTTTTTATTTACGATGGCATATTCTTCTAGATTGTGGATATTATAATCGTTTAATATTAATTTGGTTTTTATTGTCTAAAAGCAATGCTTGAGGCTTAGCATATTATTGTGTTATTCTTGGCATTTTGGGACAGAAATGTTTTTGAATGTATTGTACATCGGGATTGGAATACTTTTTGAAAGTTTACATGCATTACTATGCTTTGGCTTTGGATTTGTGGAAATAATGTTTATTCCCCGATATGTAGAATGCTTGTCACGAATAAGGACCTTGTGACATGAGTGATTCAGATTGTATTATCTACTCATGACTATATTTGGTTTTTGGATGGTGACGCAGGGCTAAGGCCCCGACTCTGCGATAGTGGGTCCCAGCAGGGCCGACCCTTTAGAGGTGGCGTTGTGGACTGGGTGTTGATTTGTCCGGATCAGGTGGGACGTAGAGGCCACGATTGGATGATACATCGGGATCCGTCACACATGCAGGATCGGGTAGACTACGTCAAGGGTCACGAAGACCTTGACTCGGCTCTCAGACTAAAGTCGTGTGGCTAAAGTTAGAGTGTTTTTAGGCCATTGTTTATTTGATCGAGATGAAATTTCAATATTTGAGGAAAATTCTACTTTTTTGCAATTGGTATATTCGAAGTGTGATCTTTCACATAACATGTTTGATATCTTAATGCTTTTCGAACATGTATCATGCAGAATTGAGGATTTGTGATTATCGAGGATTTTATTTATTTAGGTTGGTTCTTCTACTTATTTTGGGAAATTATATCCAAGCATTTGTTTTATACATGTTGATGTTTTGTCTATACTCGTGAGAATTTATGTTTTGGTTTCTAAATACCAAGGTTTCATATCCTGTATTTTCATTATGTTGCAAATGTGAACGTTCCAGTTCATTTATGTTATTGTAGAATGTGTTTATTGGAATTTCCTCGATTTGTTTTGATATTCTGTTAGATTTGTGCTAACCCATTCACTGAGTGACTATGGTTACTCACCCCCTCCTCTCTTCCAGGTTTTAGTGGTTTTGGTCGTCATGGCGGGCTAGAGTGCTTGGCAATTTTGTATCCCAGTCGTTGTTTGTTTACTCTTAATCAGTGTTGCATTGTATGAGTGCAGAGTGGATCCACTAGTGTTATTAACTCTGTAAATGTGATTTGTATATCTTTCACTTCTACTATTGATTTTTCAGTGAAAGTTTTGTTTTTGGTACCTTTATTATTGCGGTGTTGTTTAGCGGGGAGTTTGTGAGCCTTGCGATGACTCGAGGGTTGAGTGGTGTGTGTCCCTCCTCGGGATCGTCGGCGCGAGTTGTCACGTCGGCGGGCCCGCGGGCTGGGGACGTGACAATTTTATTAGTATCGAGCTATTGGTTATCATCGATAGTCATGTTTTATTCTTGTCTTGATTGTCTCTTGTAATCGCTAGTGGATCGAGTTAGAGTCAAACATATAGCATAGACGCATGTTGAAACTTGGTTTTAAGTATTGTTTGGGTGATCTATTCGATTGATGTTGCCGAGCATGATGCACCTTATGCGTCTTGGGGATGATTGCTCCTGCTTATCTGGAGTCGAGGTCTCTTGGAAATTTCGAGGACGAAATTTCTTTAAGGAGGGTAGAGTGTTGTACCCAGTCCAAATTTGGACCTAGGATTTTCTCTTATTTTTGTGAGATGCATTAGGGTAAAATGGTCATTTTGCATTAATAGATTTTTCTTTGGATTGCACAGCTTGATTGATGTCGTGAAAAATTACGCTCATAAATAGGGGCAATTCGGTCATTTTGGATTTTGTTTCCATTCTTGTGTTAGAGGGCGATAGAGTAATTTAGAAAAGAATAAAAACATTGTAGCAACCCATTACTGAGTTAAACTAGCTTTGTTCCTCGTAGTTTTTGCATGCCCCAACACTATTGATTCTGTCGACACGTCAGCACTCGACATCGTAGTGACCCCAGATCTTTGTTGAAGTGTCTGTAGCAACCCGACATCTAGCAACCCGAGAATTAATATCCAAATTCTTCTCTTCCTTCTTCTTTCCTTCTCCTTCTTTGCTTCTCCATGCCGGCCGAACCCTTATCCCTAACTATTTCCAAGCGACCAATTCCAGCGAACCAACACCAAAAATTTACTCCCCACATCCTCTTGAGTAAGGTAAGAGCCTTTATCCGAGTTTTTTTAGTATGTATTTCTTCCAGTATTTTCATTGTATTCATTATTTATAAACCTAGACCAAAACCCTAGATTTTTCATGATTTGTGGAAGTTTTTGGGCTTAAAATGAAGCCCTTGATGTTGTCAATTGTTATTCATGAGAATTGTGTCAAAATTTCATCGCTTTGATGTTGTAAAAATGAGAGAAAACCATTTGTAAGGTTCGGGTTTTCTACTGTAGCATTCCCTGATATTACTGTAGCTGACGGAAAACTTTGGCCTTTTTATTGTATTTCTTTTGATCCAAATTGAAGCTTTTCATTCATTGAACTTATTGGAACTAGGGTTTACTTCATTCTCGAGGTCGTTTTGGGTCCAAAATGACAATGTTTTGCCCTAAAAACCCTAAGGTTTCGTATTAGACATGTATAAAATGCATTTGCATGCATTTTCTTTTTAGCGATCATTCTTGTGTTCATTAGTATTTGGATTCCCTGCTTGTATCTAGGTGTGAAGCATCCTCCAAGGGGAAGGAAACCGCCAATCGGTGTCTGGCGTCTCACGCGAGGCAACATGTTCTGTGAGTGGGTTATGTTGAGTGCACAATTCTAATTGAGTATCGAAAATATTTTATTTGCTTTTGAAAGGATTTCCATGGCTTTATCATGTTTTCAAATCATCTAGCTATAGGAGAAAAAGAAAGTGTAGATGACTACTAGAGACTATGGTTTTATTTAAAATGACTTGTGGTTTACTCTCCGAAAAAAATCATGAGAAAGCTTGTTAATGTTGTACTTACGCAGTTGAGAGTTAGAACTTGAGGATATACATGCTTGGTGGATGAATGGAAATTCTTGATTATTACAACAAGTTCATGGAGCTTATGGGTTATAAGTAAAATTGATTATGTATGTTCAATGGATGATTTAATCTCCTAATGATGCATAATTTACGAAGTTTTGAGGCATGATGTGATAAAACATGGTACATGGAACCTGGATGAAGTCTTGAATGCTAAGGTATATGACTACACTAGTATATTGGAATTGGAATAACTTTAGTGGAACCTTATATATGATTTTGGCTAGTCAGTGAGATTTATGCTAATATATTCTTTGTAATATCTCGAGAACCATGGGTGACATAATTACACTTATGTAGTAGGATTCTCACAAATTGATGAGGTTTTGTTCTTGTGAGCATAGTGTAGGGTGCTTAATTGTAGTTTGATCATATCGGGATATACATATGTATATATATATATATATATATATCGGGTGGATGCCAATGATTATGATTATTATTCTAAATGGAATTTATTTAGAAGGTTGATGATGAATAGCTTGAGCTATATATGTGACAAAGTGTTGAATTGCAAAGATCTGAATATTCCCGTGAATTTTTAATAATAGTTTGATTTAATACATCCTTAGAGGAGATAGTCAACTTGTGAGTATTTTGACAATGAAATTATTATAGATGAAGTAAATATTAATGTTGAGGTAGTGGCACTATGATAAGGATCTAAGACATTGTTGAGTATAAGAGAGGCTCGAATAGTAAAAGGCTTGTGAAAGTAAATACCTAATGATGTGTAAAAGTAGGATTTAATCAATGTATATTGGTAGGTGTAAATATATGTGATGAGATGAACATATTTTTCATGACTTGTAAAGTATTTTAGAGGTTGTGATAGACTAGACCTTTAGGGGATTAATCTTGTATTTGGAGGAAAAACTTAGTGAGCTCAAGAAAGAGAAAGCTAGAATGATCCTAAGTAACTTGAGGTTTAACTAGAACAAAAGCTATGCTTGTTTTGATGCCTTTTTATTGTATTTCAAAACTTAATGTTTCTTTTTCTACACTGATTGGCATCAACTTTTTAGAAATGGTTTAGAAAACCTTTCACTTGTATAAGCATGCTTTTGATATTTATGGTTATGAAAACAAAAGGGTTTTTATTTCTGAATGGCATGTTCTTCTAGATTGTGGATATTATAATCGTTTAATATTGGTCGGGTTTTTATTGTCTAAAGTAATGCTTCGAAGCTTCGTCATATTATTGTGTTATTCTTGGCATTTGGACTGAAATGTTTTGAATGTATTGGCACATCGGGATTGGAATACTTTTTGAAAGTTTAGACGCCATTACTATGCTTTGGCTTTGGACTGGTGGAGACAGGTTTATTCCGAGTATGTGGAATCGCTTTGTCCCCAATAAGGACCCGGTGACATGAGTGATCCGGGATTGCACTATGCTACAAATTTATATGTTGGTTTGATGGTGA